>NW_025953423.1:40476-92498 GCF_018812025.1 Megalobrama amblycephala | reverse complement strand
AATTTCTTGATGGAGGAATAATTTATCTAAAATATATTCAGTAGGTCAAATATAAACTTCTGTATGAGAGAAGTAACATCAAAAGGACTCAATAAGTGTGTATATGAAGTTCATGATCGAGGACTAATTTGCCAGAAATATGACCGTTAGGTCAAATATGCAATACTCTATGGCTGAAGGAACATCAGTATGAGGCATGTATATAAAGTTCATGATCAAGGACTCTTGGGACAGAAAAAACTTAATCAAGTCTAAATTGGACTCCTGTATGGCTGAAAAAAGTCAGATGGAGTCAAGGATTATGTATAGAAAGTTCAAGATAGAGTACTCTTGGGCCAGAAATTTGTTCAGTAGATCACATGGCTGATGTGACATCAGAAGGCGTCAATGAGTATATATAAAAACAATGTTGAATACTCTTTGGCCAGAAAAAATGTTCAGTCGGTCAAATATAGACTACTGTCTGGCCTATTTAACATCCGATGGAGTAAATAAGTATGTATATGAAGTTCATGAACGTGGACTAATTTGCCAGAGATATGTTCTGTGGGTCAAACATGGGCTCATGTATGGCTGAAATAATAAAGCAGTGAATCAATGAGTATGTATTGAAAGATCATGATCGAGTATTAATTTGCCAGAAATATGATCAGGATGTCAAACAGGCAATACTCTATGGCTGACGTATCATTAAAAGGAGTCAATGAGTTTATATAAAAAGTTCATCATCGAGGAATAATTTGCCCGAAATTTCCTCAGCAGGACAAAATGGGTTCATATATGGATGAAGTAAGATCAGAGTCAATCAATGAGTATGATTTGAAAGTTCAAGATTGAGTACTTTTGGGCCAGAAAAATGTTCATTAGGTCAAATATGGACTACAGTATGGCTGAAGTGACATCAGAAGGCGTCAGTAAGTATATATAAACAGTTCAAGATCAAGTACTGTTTGGCCAGAAATATGTCCAATAGGTCAAATATGCAATACTCTATGGCTGAAGTAACATCAGTATGAGGCATGTATATAGAGTTCATGATCGAGGACTCTTGGGACAGAAAAAAATTAATCAAGTCTAAATATGGACTCCTACATGGCTGAAAAATTCAGATGGATTCAATGATTATGTATAGAAAGTTCAAGATAGAGTACTCTTGGGCCAGAAATATGTTCAATAGATCAAATATAAACTTCTATATGGCTGATGTGACATCAGAAGGCGTCAATGAGTATATATAAAAACTTCAATGTCGAATACTCTTTGTCCAGAAAAACTGTTCAGTCGGTCAAATATAGACTACTGTCTGGCCAATTTAACATCCGATGGAGTAAATAAGTATGTATATGAAGTTCATGAACGTGGACTAATTTGCCAGCGATATGATCTGTAGGTCAAACATGGGCTCATATATGGCTGAAATAATAAAGCAGTGAATCAATGAGTATGTATTGAAAGATCATGATCGAGTATTAATTTTCCAGAAATATGACCATTAGGTCAAATATGCAATACTCTATGGCTGAAGGAACATCAGTATGAGGCATGTATATAAAGTTCATGATCAAGGACTCTTGGGACAGAAAAAAATTTAATCAAGTCTAATATGGACTCCTGTATGGCTGAAAAAAGTCAGATGGAGTCAATGATTATGTATAGAAAGTTCAAGACAGAGTACTCTTGGGCCAGAAATTTGTTCAGTAGATCAAATATAGACTTCTATATGGCTGATGTGACATCAGAAGGCGTCAATGACTATATATAAAAACAATGTTGAATACTCTATGGCCAGAAAAAATGTTGAAAGATCATGAGCGAGTATTACTTTGCCAGAAATATGATCAGGATGTCAAACAGGCGATACTCTATGGCTGACGTATCATTAAAAGGAGTCAATGAGTTTATATAAAAAGTTCATCATCGAGGAATAATTTGCCCGAAATTTCATAAGCAGGACAAAATGGGTTCGTATATGGAAGAAGTAAGATCAGAGTGAATCAATGAGTTTGTTTTGAAAGTTCAAGATCAAGTACTTTTGGACCAGAAAAATGTTCACTCTGTCAGTAAGTATATATAAAATGTTCAAGATCAAGTACTCTTTGGCCAGAAATATGGCCATTACGTCAAATATGCAATACTTTATAGCTGACGTTTCATCAGGAGTCAAAGAGTCAGTATAGAAATTTCTTGATAAAGGACTAATTTGCCAGAAATATGTTCAGTTGGTCTAATATGGACTGACTGATGGGTGACGTAACATCAGAAAGAGTCAATGATAATGTATAAACAGTTCAAGATCAAATGCTCTTTGGCTGGAAATGTGTTCAGACAATCAAACATAGAATACTGTCTGGCTTATCTCACATCAGATGGAGGCAATGAGTCAGTATAGGAATTTCATGATCAAGGACTAATTTGCCAGAAATATGTTCAGTAGATCAAATATAGACTTCTATATGGCTGATGTGACATCAGAAGGCGTCAATGAGTATATATAAAAACTTCAATGTCGAATACTCTTTGTCCAGAAAAAATGTTCAGTCGGTCAAATATAGACTACTGTCTGGCCTATTTAACATCCGATGGAGTAAATAAGTATGTATATGAAGTTCATGAACGTGGACTAATATGCCAGCGATATAATCTGTAGGTCAAACATGGGCTCATACATGGCTGAAATAATAAAGCAGTGAATCAATGAGTATGTATTGAAAGATCATGATCGAGTATTAATTTGCCAGAAATATGACCATTAGGTCAAATATGCAATACTCTATGGCTGAAGGAATATCAGTATGAGGCATGTATATAAAGTTCATGATCAAGACTCTTGGGACAGAAAAAAATTTAATCAAGTCTAATATGGACTCCTGTATGGCTAAGTATTCAGATGGAGTCAAATATGTAGAAAGTTCTCTTGGAAGATCACTCAAATATAGACTACTGTCTGGCCTATTTAAAATCAGATGGAGTAAATAAGTATGTATATGAAGTTCATGAATGTGGACTAATTTGAGAGATATGTTCTGTAGGTAAACATGGGCTCATAATATGGCTGAAGTAATAAAGCAGTGAATCAATGAGTATGTATTGAAAGTTCATGATCGAGTATTAATTTGCCAGAAATATGATCAGGATGTCAAACAGGCAATACTCTATGGCTGACGTATCATTAAAAGGAGTCAATGACTTGATATAAAAAGTTCATCATCGAGGAATAATTTGCCCGAAATTTCGTAAGCAGGACAAAATGTTGGTGGATGAAAAATATTCAGATCAATATGGAGTCAATCAATCAATGAGTATGATTTGATAGGAATAATTTATCTAAAATATATTCAGTTCAAATATAAACTTCTGTATGAGAGAAGTAACATCAAAAGGACTCAATAAGTGTGTATATGAAGTTCATGATCGAGGACTAATTTGCCAGAAATATGACCGTTAGGTCAAATATGCAATACTCTATGGCTGAAGGAACATCAGTATGAGGCATGTATATAAAGTTCATGATCAAGGACTCTTGGGACAGAAAAAACTTAATCAAGTCTAAATTGGACTCCTGTATGGCTGAAAAAAGTCAGATGGAGTCAAGGATTATGTATAGAAAGTTCAAGATAGAGTACTCTTGGGCCAGAAATTTGTTCAGTAGATCACATGGCTGATGTGACATCAGAAGGCGTCAATGAGTATATATAAAAACAATGTTGAATACTCTTTGGCCAGAAAAAATGTTCAGTCGGTCAAATATAGACTACTGTCTGGCCTATTTAACATCCGATGGAGTAAATAAGTATGTATATGAAGTTCATGAACGTGGACTAATTTGCCAGCGATATGATCTGTAGGTCAAACATGGGCTCATATATGGCTGAAATAATAAAGCAGTGAATCAATGAGTATGTATTGAAAGATCATGATCGAGTATTAATTTGCCAGAAATATGATCAGGATGTCAAACAGGCAATACTCTATGGCTGACGTATCATTAAAAGGAGTCAATGAGTTTATATAAAAAGTTCATCATCGAGGAATAATTTGCCCGAAATTTCCTCAGCAGGACAAAATGGGTTCATATATGGATGAAGTAAGATCAGAGTCAATCAATGAGTATGATTTGAAAGTTCAAGATTGAGTACTTTTGGGCCAGAAATAATGTTCATTAGGTCAAATATGGACTACAGTATGGCTGAGGTGACATCAGAAGGCGTCAGTAAGTATATATAAACAAGTTCAAGATCAAGTACTGTTTGGCCAGAAATATGTCCAATAGGTCAAATATGCAATACTCTATGGCTGAAGTAACATCAGTATGAGGCATGTATATAGAGTTCATGATCGAGGACTCTTGGGACAGAAAAAAATTAATCAAGTCTAATATGGACTCCTACATGGCTGAAAAATTCAGATGGATTCAATGACTTATGTATAGAAAGTTCAAGATAGAGTACTCTTGGGCCAGAAATGTGTTCAATAGATCAAATATAAACTTCTATATGGCTGATGTTACATCAGAAGGCGTCAGTGAGTATATATAAAATCTTCAATGTCGAATACTCTTTGTCCAGAAAAACTGTTCAGTCGGTCAAATATAGACTACTGTCTGGCCGATTTAACATCCGATGGAGTAAATAAGTATGTATATGAAGTTCATGAACGTGGACTAATTTGCCAGCGATATGATCTGTAGGTCAAACATGGGCTCATATATGGCTGAAATAATAAAGCAGTGAATCAATGAGTATGTATTGAAAGATCATGATCGAGTATTAATTTTCCAGAAATATGACCATTAGGTCAAATATGCAATACTCTATGGCTGAAGGAACATCAGTATGAGGCATGTATATAAAGTTCATGATCAAGGACTCTTGGGACAGAAAAAAATTTAATCAAGTCTAATATGGACTCCTGTATGGCTGAAAAAAGTCAGATGGAGTCAATGATTATGTATAGAAAGTTCAAGACAGAGTACTCTTGGGCCAGAAATTTGTTCAGTAGATCAAATATAGACTTCTATATGGCTGATGTGACATCAGAAGGCGTCAATGAGTATATATAAAAACAATGTTGAATACTCTTTGGCCAGAAAAAATGTTGAAAGATCATGATCGAGTATTACTTTGCCAGAAATATGATCAGGATGTCAAACAGGCAATACTCTATGGCTGACGTATCATTAAAAGGAGTCAATGAGTTTATATAAAAAGTTCATCATCGAGGAATAATTTGCCCGAAATTTCGTAAGCAGGACAAAATGGGTTCGTATATGGAAGAAGTAAGATCAGAGTGAATCAATGAGTTTGTTTTGAAAGTTCAAGATCAAGTACTTTTGGGCCAGAAAAATGTTCACTCTGTCATATAGACTTACTGTCTGGATAATCTAACATAGAATGGAGTCAATAAGTATGTATATGAAGTTCATGATCGAGGACTAATTTGCCAGAAATATGTTCAATATGGACTTCTTTATGGGTAAACTAACATCAGAAGGCGTCAAAAGTAATGTAGAAAAAGTTCAAGACCGAATGCTCTTTGGCTAGAAATGTGTCCTTTAGGTCAAATATGCAAATACTGTTTTGGCTGATGTATCATCAGACTCAATGTGTCAGTATGGAAATGCTTTGATTGCTGACTAATTTGCCAGAAATTTGTTCAGTACGTCAAAATGGGTTCTTAAATGGCTGCAGTAAGATCAGACTGAATCAATGAGTTTGTATTGACAGTTCAAGATCGAGTACTTTTGGGCCAGAAAAATGTTCAGTAGGTCAAATATGGACTACAGTGTGGCTGATGTGACATCAGAAGGTGTCAGTAAGTATATATAAAATGTTCAAGATCAAGTACTCTTTGGCCAGAAATATGGCCATTACGTCAAATATGCAACACTCTATGGCTGAAGTGACATCAGTATGAGGCATGTATATAAAGTTCATGATCGAGGACTCTTGGGACAGACAAAATGTAATCAAGTCTAATATGGACTCCTATATGGCTGAAAAACTCAGATGGAGTCAATGACTATGTATAGAAGGTTCAAGATGGAGTACTTGGGCCAGAAATATGTTCAGACAGTCAGTCAAACATAGAATACTGTCTGGCTTATCTCACATCAGATGGAGGCAATGAGTCAGTATAGGAATTTCATGATCAAGGACTAATTTGCCAGAAATATATTCAGTAGGTCTTATATGGACTACAGTATGGCTGATGTGACATCAGACTCAATGAGACAGTATAGGAATTTCTTGATGGAGGAATAATTTATCTAAAATATGTTCAGTAGGTCTAATATAAACTTCTGTATGAGAGAAGTAACATCAGAAGGACTCAATAAGTGTGTATATGAAGTTCATGATCGAGGACTAATTTGCCAGAAATGTGACCGTTAGTTCAAATATGCAATACTCTATGGCTGAAGTAACATCAGTATAAGGCATGCATATAAAGTTCATGATCAAGGACTCTTGGGACAGAAAAAAATTAATCAAGTCTAATATGGACTCCTGTATGGCTGAAAAATTCAGATGGATTCAATGACTATGTATAGAAAGTTCAAGATAGAGTACTCTTGGGCCAGAAATATGTCTGTTAGGTCAAATGTGCAATACTTTATAGCTGACTTTTCATCAGAAGGAGTCAAAGAGTCAGTATAGAAATTCTTGATGGAGGACTAATTTCCCAGAAATGGTCTAATATGGACTGACTTATTGGTGATGTAACATCAGAAAGAGTCAATAAGTCATGCACTGTATACAAGAACTAATGTATTCCTCAAGCAATGAAGAGAAAATATAAAATATTTGCTGTTGCAGTGAATGAACTAATCATCCCTTATGCACTGAAGAGATAACACAACGTGTAGTAAATTATTCCGTTTTGCACTTGAAGAGATAACTCGACAGGCGCTTGTTGCACTGCGTTGTATACAAGAACTAACTCTTTCTCTTTGTGCATTGAAGAGAAAACAAATCACATATGGTGTTGCACTGCAATGCATCAAGAACTAACTGTTTCACTGCATTTGGGTAAATAGTTAAATTATTACGATTTGCATAGAAGAAATTAATATAACTATGACCTGTTGCATTCTAACATGTAAGTTATGCACTGTTTCCTTGCATTGTATACGATAACTAAGGTATTCCTCATGTAATGAAGAGAAAACAAAATATTTGGTGTTGCAATTAATAAACGAAATTATCCCTTATTAAGATATAACATAACATGTGCATTGCTGTGAGTTATTCCGTTTTGCACTTGAAGAGATAACTCGACAGGCGCTTGTTGCACTGCGTTGCATACAAGAACTAACTCTTTCTCTTTGTGCATTGAAGAGAAAACAAATCACATACTATTTGATTTAACTGAACTGTTTCATTGCATTGCGTAAATAGTTAAATTATTACGATTTGCATAGAAGAAATCAATAGAACTATGTCCTGTTGCGTTGCAACGTGTAAGTTATGCAATATGTCCTCGCACTGTATACGAGAACTAAGATGTTCTTAATGCATTGAAGAGAAAACAAAATATTTGGAGTTGCAAAGAATGAATTAACTCATTTGTTGTGCATTGAAGAGATGACACATAACAGGTGCGTTGCAGTGAGTTATTCCGTTTTGCACATGAAGGGATAACTCGACAGGCGCTTGTTGCACTGCGTTGCATACAAGAACTAACTTTTTCCTTTGTGCACTGAAGAGAAAACGAATCACATATGCTGTTGCCCTGCAATAAATACAAGAACTGTTTCATTGCATTGCATACAGTAAATAACTTGTGTTGTGCATAGAAGAAATTAAAATAACATATGTGCTGTTGCATTGCAACATATAAGTAATACACGGTTTCCTAGCACTGTATACAAGAACTAACTTTTTCCTCATGCATTGAATAGATTATAACACATTACACGTGGTGTTGCGATGAATGCACTATACTCATCCTTTATGCACTAAAGAGATAACACATAACGTACATTGCATTGCAGTAAGTAATTCCGTTTATTCAGTGAAGAGATAACACGGCAGGTGCTTTTGCACTGCAATGCATCAAGAACTAACTGTTTCACTGCATTGCCTACAATAGTTAAATTTTACGATTTGCATAGAAGAAATTAAAATAACTATTATGACCTGTTGCATTCTAACGTGTGATTTATGCACCGTTTCCTTGCATTGTGTACGATAAATAAGGTATTCCTCATGCAATAAAGAGAAAATATAAAATATTTGGTGTTGCAATTAATGAACGAAATCATCCCTTATCCACTAAAGAGATAATAACACATAACATGTGCATTGCATTGCAGTGAGTTGTTCCGTTTTGCACATGAAGAGATAATTCCACAGGCGCTTGTCGCACTGCGTTGCATACATAACTAACTCCTTCCTGTGTGCACTGAAGAGAAAACAAATCACATATGCCGTTGCACTGCAATGCATCAAGAACTGTTTCATTGCATTTGCGTAAATAGTTAAATTATTACGATTTGCATAGAAGAAATCAATAGAACTATGTCCTGTTGCGTTGCAACGTGTAAGTTATGCAATATGTCCTTGCACTGTATACGAGAACTAAGATGTTCTTAATGCATTGAAGAGAAAACAAAATATTTGGAGTTGCAAAGAATGAATTAACTCATTTGTTGTGCATTGAAGGGATGACACATAACAGGTGCGTTGCAGTGAGTTATTCCGTTTTGCACATGAAGGGATAACTCGACAGGCGCTTGTTGCACTGCGTTGCATACAAGAACTAACTTTTTCCTTTGTGCACTGAAGAGAAAACGAATCACATATGCTGTTGCCCTGCAATAAATACAAGAACTGTTTCATTGCATTGCATACAGTAAATAACTTGTGTTGTGCATAGAAGAAATTAAAATAACATATGTGCTGTTGCATTGCAACATATAAGTTATACACGGTTTCCTTGCACTGTATACAAGAACTAACTTTTTCCTCATGCATTGAAGAGATTATAACACATTACACGTGGTGTTGCGATGAATGCACTATACTCATCCTTTATGCACTAAAGAGATAACACATAACGTACATTGCATTGCAGTAAGTAATTCCGTTTATTCAGTGAAGAGATAACACGGCAGGTGCTTTTGCACTGAATGATCAAGAACTAACTGTTTCACTAACATTTCTCTTTGCATTCTAACGTGTGATTTATGCACCGTTTCCTTGCATTGTGTACGATAAATAAGGTATTCCTCATGCAATAAAGAGAAAATATAAAATATTTGGTGTTGCAATTAATGAACGAAATCATCCCTTATCCACTAAAGAGATAATAACACATAACATGTGCATTGCATTGCAGTGAGTTGTTCCGTTTTGCACATGAAGAGATAATTCCACAGGCGCTTGTCGCACTGCGTTGCATACATAACTAACTCCTTCCTGTGTGCACTGAAGAGAAAACAAATCACATATGCCGTTGCACTGCAATGCATCAAGAACTGTTTCATTGCATTTGCGTAAATAGTTAAATTATTACGATTTGCATAGAAGAAATTAATATAACTATGTCCTGTTGCGTTGCAACGTGTAAGTTATGCAATATGTCCTTGCACTGTATACGAGAACTAAGATGTTCTTAATGCATTGAAGAGAAAACAAAATATTTGGAGTTGCAAAGAATGAATTAACTCATTTGTTGTGCATTGAAGGGATGACACATAACAGGTGCGTTGCAGTGAGTTATTCCGTTTTGCACTGTTTCATGCATTGCCTACAATAGATTAAATTATTACGATTTGCATAGAAGAAATTAAAATAACTGGCGCTTGTTGCACTGCGTTGCATACAAGAACTAACTTTTTCCTTTGTGCACTGAAGAGAAAACGAATCACATATGCTGTTGCCCTGCAATAAATACAAGAACTGTTTCATTGCATTGCATACAGTAAATAACTTGTGTTGTGCATAGAAGAAATTAAAATAACATATGTGCTGTTGCATTGCAACATATAAGTTATACACGGTTTCCTTGCACTGTATACAAGAACTAATTTTTTCCTCATGCATTGAATAGATTATAACACATACACGTGGTACACGTTGGTGTTGCGATGAATGCACTATACTCATCCTTTATGCACTAAAGAGATAACACATAACGTACATTGCATTGCAGTAAGTAATTCCGTTTATTCCGTGAAGAGATAACACGGCAGGTGCTTTTGCACTGCAATGCATCAAGAACTAACTGTTTCACTGCATTGCCTACAATAGTTAAATTATTACGATTTGCATAGAAGAAATTAAAATAACTATTATGACCTGTTGCATTCTAACGTGTGATTTATGCACCGTTTCCTTGCATTGTGTACGATAAATAAGGTATTCCTCATGCAATAAAGAGAAAATATAAAATATTTGGTGTTGCAATTAATGAACGAAATCATCCCTTATCCACTAAAGAGATAATAACACATAACATGTGCATTGCATTGCAGTGAGTTGTTCCGTTTTGCACATGAAGAGATAATTCCACAGGCGCTTGTCGCACTGCGTTGCATACATAATTAACTCCTTCCTGTGTGCACTGAAGAGAAAACAAATCACATATGAGGTTGCACTGCAATGCATCAAGAACTGTTTCATTGCATTTGCGTATAATAGTTAAATTATTACGATTTGCATAGAAGAAATTAATATAACTATAACCTATGGCGTTGCAACGTGTAAGGTTATGCAATATGTCTTTGCATTGTATACGAGAACTAAGGTGTTCTTAATGCATTGAAGAGAAAACATAAAATATTTGGAGTTGCATTGAATGAACTAACTCATTTGTTGTGCATTGAAGAGATGACACATAACAGGTGCATTGCAATGAGTTATTCCGTTTTGCGCTTGAAGGGATTGCATTGCAACATATAAGTTATACACGGTTTCCTTGCACTGTATACAAGAACTAACTTTTTCCTCATGCATTGAAGAGATTATAACACATTACACGTGGTGTTGCGATGAATGCACTATACTCATCCTTTATGCACTAAAGAGATAACACATAACGTAGATTGCACTGCAGTAAGTAAATTCGTTTTGCAGTAAATGAGATAATATTTGGAGTTGCAATGAATGAACTAACTCATTTGTTGTGCATTGAAGAGATGACACATAACAGGTGCATTGCAGTGAGTTATTCCGTTTTGCAGTAAATTAGACAACACGACAGGTGCTTGTCTGTACTGCTTTGCAAGCAAGAACGAACTCTTTCCCTTTGTGTATTGAAGAGAAAAGATCAAATATTTTGTGTTGCAATGAATGAACTGATCATCCCTTATGCACTGAAGAGATAACACAACTTGCATTGCATTGCAGTAATTCATTCCGTTTTTGCACTTGAAGAGATAACTGGACATGCGCTTGTTGCACTGCGTTGCATAAAAGAACTAACTCTTTCCTGTGTGCAGTGAAGAGACTTCAAATGACATATGCTGTTGCACTGCAATAAATACAAGAACTGTTCTTTGCATTGCATACAATAAATAACTTGTGTTGTGCATAGAAGAAATTAATATAACATATTGTGCTGTTGCATTGCAACATATAAGTTATACACGGTTTCCTAGCACTGTATACAAGAACTAACTCTTTCTCTTTGTGCATTGAAGAGAAAACAAATAACTAAGGTATTCCTCATTACATGCAATGAAGAGAAAACATAAAATATTTGGTGTTGTTTTCATATTAATGAACACCACATGTGCATTGCATTGCAGTGGTTATTCCGTTTTGCAGTAAATGAGACAACACGACAGGTGCTTGTTGCACTTCATTGAAAGCAAGAACTTTTTCCTTTGTGCATTGAGGAGAAAACCAATCACATATATGCTGTTGCATTGCAATACATCAACAACTGTTTCACTGGAGTGCAAACAATAGTTAACATTACGCTGTGTATAGATAAAGTTAATTTAACATATTTGCTTTTGCATCGCAACGTTTAAGTTTTGCACTGTTTTCTTGTATTGTATATACACAAACTTTATTCAAAAGTTATTCTTCATTCATTGAAGAGATATAACACACTACACGTGGTGTTGCGATGAATGAACTAACTCATCCTTTATGCATTGAAGAGATAACAGGCCCTATTAATATATGATACTATTTCCTATTTCCTTCCATTGTATACTAAACTAACTTGTGCCGTTGTGCCATGAAAAGATAACACAACAGGGGTGCTTTTGCACTGCATTGTATACAAGAAATAAAATGACATATTTCGTTGTGTAATAAAGAGTGAAGCAAGCATGCACTGTATCTTTGTATTGTATAAAGAACAAAGATGTGAAATAGAAGAGATAACACATACCATATGTCATGTTGATTTGCAATAAATACGAAAACTAAATCATTTTATTTGTGCATTGAAGAGATAACATTGCATTTTCATACATGACCTAACTTAAACCGTTGTGCAGGATGAGTAACATATAAGGTATGCACTGTACAGAACTAACTCATGTCGTTTGTGCATTGAAGAGATAGCCTAAGTGCATTGCATTTCATACACGATCTAACCTTCATCCATTATGCGGTGAAGCGATAACACATAACATGTTGAATTGCATCCAAAATCCTAACTTATAAACTTATTTCGCTATTGCAATGCATAAAAGAAGGTTTTCGCTTTTTCATTACATTGTATAACTTATTACGTTGTGCATTGAACAGATAACACATACCATATGTGCTTTTGCATTGAAATAAATACAACAAATAATTCATTTCATGTCTGCATTGAAGAGATACATAACATATCTAATAACATTGCATTCAAAATATGAATTATTCCGTTGAATATTTCTGGCAAATTAGTCCTCGATCATGAACTTTCTATACATGCTCATTGACTCCTGATTATATTTCAGCCATACAATATTACATATTTGATTTAATGGACATATTTCTGAACAAAGAGTACACGATCTTAAACTTTTTATACATTATCATTGACCCCTGATGTTACTTAACTCATACAGAAGTCCATATTAGACCTACTGACCTGGGCAAAGAGTGTTTTGACATTAAAGTTTCTTACCCAAGTGTACTCTAACGTGAACTTTATATACATACTCATTGCCTTACTCTGATGTTACTTCAGACACACATGAGCCCATGTTTGACTTACTGGACATATTTTTGGCAATTAGTTCTCAGTCATTAACTTTTTATATAAACTCAATGACTCCTTTTGATGATACGTCAGTCAGAGAGTATTGCATATTTGACCTAATGGAAATATTTCTAGCAAATTAGTCCTCGATCATGAACTTTCTATAGATACTCATTGACCCCTTCTGATGAATATTGCATATCTATGAGTTATATTTCTGGACAAAGAGCACTCAATCTTGAACTTTTTAGACATTACCAATAACTCCTTCTGATGTTACTTTACCCAATACAATAGTCCTTATTAAACCTTACAGAACATATTTCTGGCAAATTAGTCCTCGATCAAGAAATTCCTATACTGACTCATTGCCTCCCTCTGATGATACCATCAGCCATAGTATACAGTAATCTTAGCGTCCTTACAGAAGAAAACATACAGGCTGGCTTGTTCTTTGTTGCATCACTTACATATGGATCAGTGGGTCCCTTATCATTGTAAGTGGATATGCATGGATATGTGATGATGCCTCACCCACTGAGAGATAGCTGGTTAGCATCTCTTCAACAGAAGGCATCATCATTGAAGGCTCGGACCCTGCCAGATGTGGAACACAGCAGCATATGCGGCAGCGGGTCAGACCGGGGGTGAGATTATAACACATTACAAAGTTTCATCAGAAGGAGTCAAAGAGTCAGAATAGAAATTTCTTGATTGAGGACTAATTTTGCCAGAAATATGTTCAGTTGGTCTAATATGGACTGACTGATGGGTGACGTAACTTCAGAAAGAAACAATGACAATGTACAAGATCGAATGCTCTTTGGCTAGAAATGTGTCCTTTAGGTTAAATATGCAAATACTATTGCAGCCATATATTGGCTGACGTATCATCAGACTCAGTGTGTCAGTATGGAAATTTCTTGATTGCTGACTAATTTGCCAGAAATTTGTTCAGTAGGTCAAAATGGGTTCTTATATGGCTGAAGTAAGATCAGAGTGAATCAATGAGTATGTATTGAAAGTTCAAGATCGAGTACTTTTGGGCCATAAATATGTTCATTAGGTCAAATATGGACTGATGTGACATCAGAAGGCGTCAGTAAGTATATATAAAAAGTTCATGATCAAGTACTGTTTGGCCAGAAATATGTCCGTTAGGTCAAATATGCAATACTTTATAGCTGACGTTTCATCAGGAGTCAAAGAGTCAGTATAGAAATTTCTTGATAAAGGACTAATTTGCCAGAAATATGTTCAGTTGGTCTAATATGGACTGACTGATGGGTGACGTAACTTCAGAAAGAAACAATGACAATGTACAAGATCGAATGCTCTTTGGCTAGAAATGTGTCCTTTAGGTTAAATATGCAAATACTATTGCAGCCATATATTGGCTGACGTATCATCAGACTCAGTGTGTCAGTATGGAAATTTCTTGATTGCTGACTAATTTGCCAGAAATTTGTTCAGTAGGTCAAAATGGGTTCTTATATGGCTGAAGTAAGATCAGAGTGAATCAATGAGTATGTATTGAAAGTTCAAGATCGAGTACTTTTGGGCCATAAATATGTTCATTAGGTCAAATATGGACTGATGTGACATCAGAAGGCGTCAGTAAGTATATATAAAAAGTTCATGATCAAGTACTGTTTGGCCAGAAATATGTCCGTTAGGTCAAATATGCAATACTTTATAGCTGACGTTTCATCAGGAGTCAAAGAGTCAGTATAGAAATTTCTTGATAAAGGACTAATTTGCCAGAAATATGTTCAGTTGGTCTAATATGGACTGACTGATGGGTGACGTAACATCAGAAAGAGTCAATGATAACGTATAAACAGTTCAAGATCAAATGCTCTTTGGCTGGAAATGTGTTCAGACAATCAAACATAGAATACTGTCTGGCTTATCTCACATCAGATGGAGGCAATGAGTCAGTATAGTCATTTCATGATCAAGGACTAATTTGCCAGAAATATGTTCAGTAGGTCTAATATGGACTACAATATGGCTGATGTGACATCAGACTCAATGAGTCAATATAGGAATTTCTTGATGGAGGAATAATTTATCTAAAATATGTTCAGTAGGTCTAATATAAACTTCTGTATGGCTGAAAAAAGTCAGATGGAGTCAATGACTATGTATAGAAAGTTCAAGATAGAGTACTCTTGGGCCAGAAATATGTTCATTAGGTCAAATATGGACTACAGTATGGCTGATGTGACATCAGAAGGCGTCAGTAAGTATATATAAAAAGTTCAAGATCAAGTACTGTTTGGCCAGAAATATGTTCAGTAGGTCTAATATGGACTACAGTATGGCTGATGTGACATCAGACTCAATGAGTCAATATAGGAATTTCTTGATGGAGGAATAATTTATCTAAAATATGTTCAGTAGGTCTAATATAAACTTCTGTATGGCTGAAAAAAGTCAGATGGAGTCAATGACTATGTATAGAAAGTTCAAGATAGAGTACTCTTGGGCCAGAAATATGTTCATTAGGTCAAATATGGACTACAGTATGGCTGATGTGACATCAGAAGGCGTCAGTAAGTATATATAAAATGTTCAAGATCAAGTACTGTTTGGCCAGAAATATGTTCAGTAGGTCTAATATGGACTACAACATGGCTGATGTGACATCAGACTCAATGAGTCAATATAGGAATTTCTTGATGGAGGAATAATTTATCTAAAATATGTTCAGTAGGTCTAATATTAACTTCTGTATGGCTGAAAAAAGTCAGATGGAGTCAATGACTATGTATAGATACTTCAAGATAGAGTACTCTTGGGCCAGAAATATGTTCATTAGGTCAAATATGGACTACAGTATGGCTGATGTGACAATCAGAAGGCGTCAGTAAGTATATATAAAAAGTTCAAGATCAAGTACTGTTTGGCCAGAAATATGTGCAGTAGGTCTAATTATGGACTACAGTATGGCTGATGTGACATCAGACTCAATGAGTCAATATAGGAATTTCTTGATGGAGGAATAATTTATCTAAAATATATTCAGTAGGTCAAATATAAACTTCTGTATGAGAGAAGTAACATCAAAAGGACTCAATAAGTGTGTATATGAAGTTCATGATCGAGGACTAATTTGCCAGAAATATGACCGTTAGGTCAAATATGCAATACTCTATGGCTGAAGGAACATCAGTATGAGGCATGTATATAAAGTTCATGATCAAGGACTCTTGGGACAGAAAAAACTTAATCAAGTCTAAATTGGACTCCTGTATGGCTGAAAAAAGTCAGATGGAGTCAAGGATTATGTATAGAAAGTTCAAGATAGAGTACTCTTGGGCCAGAAATTTGTTCAGTAGATCACATGGCTGATGTGACATCAGAAGGCGTCAATGAGTATATATAAAAACAATGTTGAATACTCTTTGGCCAGAAAAAATGTTCAGTCGGTCAAATATAGACTACTGTCTGGCCTATTTAACATCCGATGGAGTAAATAAGTATGTATATGAAGTTCATGAACGTGGACTAATTTGCCAGAGATATGTTCTGTGGGTCAAACATGGGCTCATGTATGGCTGAAATAATAAAGCAGTGAATCAATGAGTATGTATTGAAAGATCATGATCGAGTATTAATTTGCCAGAAATATGATCAGGATGTCAAACAGGCAATACTCTATGGCTGACGTATCATTAAAAGGAGTCAATGAGTTTATATAAAAAGTTCATCATCGAGGAATAATTTGCCCGAAATTTCCTCAGCAGGACAAAATGGGTTCATATATGGATGAAGTAAGATCAGAGTCAATCAATGAGTATGATTTGAAAGTTCAAGATTGAGTACTTTTGGGCCAGAAAAATGTTCATTAGGTCAAATATGGACTACAGTATGGCTGAAGTGACATCAGAAGGCGTCAGTAAGTATATATAAACAGTTCAAGATCAAGTACTGTTTGGCCAGAAATATGTCCAATAGGTCAAATATGCAATACTCTATGGCTGAAGTAACATCAGTATGAGGCATGTATATAGAGTTCATGATCGAGGACTCTTGGGACAGAAAAAAATTAATCAAGTCTAATATGGACTCCTACATGGCTGAAAAATTCAGATGGATTCAATGATTATGTATAGAAAGTTCAAGATAGAGTACTCTTGGGCCAGAAATATGTTCAATAGATCAAATATAAACTTCTATATGGCTGATGTGACATCAGAAGGCGTCAATGAGTATATATAAAAACTTCAATGTCGAATACTCTTTGTCCAGAAAAACTGTTCAGTCGGTCAAATATAGACTACTGTCTGGCCAATTTAACATCCGATGGAGTAAATAAGTATGTATATGAAGTTCATGAACGTGGACTAATTTGCCAGCGATATGATCTGTAGGTCAAACATGGGCTCATATATGGCTGAAATAATAAAGCAGTGAATCAATGAGTATGTATTGAAAGATCATGATCGAGTATTAATTTTCCAGAAATATGACCATTAGGTCAAATATGCAATACTCTATGGCTGAAGGAACATCAGTATGAGGCATGTATATAAAGTTCATGATCAAGGACTCTTGGGACAGAAAAAAATTTAATCAAGTCTAATATGGACTCCTGTATGGCTGAAAAAAGTCAGATGGAGTCAATGATTATGTATAGAAAGTTCAAGACAGAGTACTCTTGGGCCAGAAATTTGTTCAGTAGATCAAATATAGACTTCTATATGGCTGATGTGACATCAGAAGGCGTCAATGACTATATATAAAAACAATGTTGAATACTCTATGGCCAGAAAAAATGTTGAAAGATCATGAGCGAGTATTACTTTGCCAGAAATATGATCAGGATGTCAAACAGGCGATACTCTATGGCTGACGTATCATTAAAAGGAGTCAATGAGTTTATATAAAAAGTTCATCATCGAGGAATAATTTGCCCGAAATTTCATAAGCAGGACAAAATGGGTTCGTATATGGAAGAAGTAAGATCAGAGTGAATCAATGAGTTTGTTTTGAAAGTTCAAGATCAAGTACTTTTGGACCAGAAAAATGTTCACTCTGTCAGTAAGTATATATAAAATGTTCAAGATCAAGTACTCTTTGGCCAGAAATATGGCCATTACGTCAAATATGCAACACTCTATGGCTGAAGTGACATCAGTATGAGGCATGTATATAAAGTTCATGATCGAGGACTCTTGGGACAGACAAAATGTAATCAAGTCTAATATGGACTCCTATATGGCTGAAAAACTCAGATGGAGTCAATGACTATGTATAGAAGGTTCAAGATGGAGTACTTGGGCCAGAAATATGTTCAGACAGTCAGTCAAACATAGAATACTGTCTGGCTTATCTCACATCAGATGGAGGCAATGAGTCAGTATAGGAATTTCATGATCAAGGACTAATTTGCCAGAAATATATTCAGTAGGTCTTATATGGACTACAGTATGGCTGATGTGACATCAGACTCAATGAGACAGTATAGGAATTTCTTGATGGAGGAATAATTTATCTAAAATATGTTCAGTAGGTCTAATATAAACTTCTGTATGAGAGAAGTAACATCAGAAGGACTCAATAAGTGTGTATATGAAGTTCATGATCGAGGACTAATTTGCCAGAAATGTGACCGTTAGTTCAAATATGCAATACTCTATGGCTGAAGTAACATCAGTATAAGGCATGCATATAAAGTTCATGATCAAGGACTCTTGGGACAGAAAAAAATTAATCAAGTCTAATATGGACTCCTGTATGGCTGAAAAATTCAGATGGATTCAATGACTATGTATAGAAAGTTCAAGATAGAGTACTCTTGGGCCAGAAATATGTTCAATAGATCAAATATAAACTTCTATATGGCTGATGTGACATCAGAAGGCGTCAATGAGTATATATAAAAACTTCAATGTCGAATACTCTTTGTCCAGAAAAAATGTTCAGTCGGTCAAATATAGACTACTGTCTGGCCTATTTAACATCCGATGGAGTAAATAAGTATGTATATGAAGTTCATGAACGTGGACTAATATGCCAGCGATATAATCTGTAGGTCAAACATGGGCTCATACATGGCTGAAATAATAAAGCAGTGAATCAATGAGTATGTATTGAAAGATCATGATCGAGTATTAATTTGCCAGAAATATGACCATTAGGTCAAATATGCAATACTCTATGGCTGAAGGAATATCAGTATGAGGCATGTATATAAAGTTCATGATCAAGGACTCTTGGGACAGAAAAAAATTTAATCAAGTCTAATATGGACTCCTGTATGGCTGAAAAAATTCAGATGGAGTCAATGATTATGTATAGAAAGTTCAAGATAGAGTACTCTTGGGCCAGAAATTTGTTCAGTAGATCACATGGCTGATGTGACATCAGAAGGCATCAATGAGTATATATAAAAACAATGTTGAATACTCTTTGGCCAGAAAATTTTTTCAGTCGGTCAAATATAGACTACTGTCTGGCCTATTTAAAATCAGATGGAGTAAATAAGTATGTATATGAAGTTCATGAATGTGGACTAATTTGCCAGAGATATGTTCTGTAGGTCAAACATGGGCTCATATATGGCTGAAGTAATAAAGCAGTGAATCAGTGAGTATGTATTGAAAGTTCATGATCGAGTATTAATTTGCCAGAAATATGATCAGGATGTCAAACAGGCAATACTCTATGGCTGACGTATCATTAAAAGGAGTCAATGACTTGATATAAAAAGTTCATCATCGAGGAATAATTTGCCCGAAATTTCGTAAGCAGGACAAAATGGGTTCATATGTGGATGAAGTAAGATCAGAGTCAATCAATGAGTATGATTTGAAAGTTCAAGATTGAGTACTTTTGGGCCAGAAATATGTTCATTAGGTCAAATATGGACTACAGTATGGCTGAGGTGACATCAGAAGGCGTCAGTAAGTATATATAAAAAGTTCAAGATCAAGTACTGTTTGGCCAGAAATATGTCCAATAGGTCAAATATGCAATACTCTATGGCTGAAGTAACATCAGTATGAGGCATGTATATAGAGTTCATGATCGAGGACTCTTGGGACAGAAAAAAATTAATCAAGTCTAATATGGACTCCTACATGGCTGAAAAATTCAGATGGATTCAATGACTATGTATAGAAAGTTCAAGATAGAGTACTCTTGGGCCAGAAATGTGTTCAATAGATCAAATATAAACTTCTATATGGCTGATGTTACATCAGAAGGCGTCAGTGAGTATATATAAAATCTTCAATGTCGAATACTCTTTGTCCAGAAAAACTGTTCAGTCGGTCAAATATAGACTACTGTCTGGCCGATTTAACATCCGATGGAGTAAATAAGTATGTATATGAAGTTCATGAACGTGGACTAATTTGCCAGCGATATGATCTGTAGGTCAAACATGGGCTCATATATGGCTGAAATAATAAAGCAGTGAATCAATGAGTATGTATTGAAAGATCATGATCGAGTATTAATTTTCCAGAAATATGACCATTAGGTCAAATATGCAATACTCTATGGCTGAAGGAACATCAGTATAAGGCATGCATATAAAGTTCATGATCGAGGACTCTTGGCACAGAAAAAAATTTAATCAAGTCTAATATGGACTCCCGTATGGCTGAAAAAAGTCAGATGGAGTCAATGATTATGTATAGAAAGTTCAAGACAGAGTACTCTTGGGCCAGAAATTTGTTCAGTAGATCAAATATAGACTTCTATATGGCTGATGTGACATCAGAAGGCATCAATGAGTATATATAAAAACAATGTTGAATACTCTTTGGCCAGAAAAAATGTTGAAAGATCATGATCGAGTGTTACTTTGCCAGAAATATGATCAGGATGTCAAACAGGCAATACTCTATGGCTGACGTATCATTAAAAGGAGTCAATGAGTTTATATAAAAAGTTCATCATCGAGGAATAATTTGCCCGAAATTTCGTAAGCAGGACAAAATGGGTTCGTATATGGAAGAAGTAAGATCAGAGTGAATCAATGAGTTTGTTTTGAAAGTTCAAGATCAAGTACTTTTGGGCCAGAAAAATGTTCACTCTGTCATATAGACTTACTGTCTGGATAATCTAACATAGAATGGAGTCAATAAGTATGTATATGAAGTTCATGATCGAGGACTAATTTGCCAGAAATATGTTCAATATGGACTTCTTTATGGGTAAACTAACATCAGAAGGCGTCAAAAGTAATGTAGAAAAAGTTCAAGACCGAATGCTCTTTGGCTAGAAATGTGTCCTTTAGGTCAAATATGCAAATACTGTTTTGGCTGATGTATCATCAGACTCAATGTGTCAGTATGGAAATGCTTTGATTGCTGACTAATTTGCCAGAAATGTTGTTCAGTACGTCAAAATGGGTTCTTAAATGGCTGAAGTAAGATCAGACTGAATCAATGAGTTTGTATTGAAAGTTCAAGATCGAGTACTTTTGGGCCAGAAAAATGTTCAGTAGGTCAAATATGGACTACAGTGTGGCTGATGTGACATCAGAAGGTGTCAGTAAGTATATATAAAATGTTCAAGATCAAGTACTCTTTGGCCAGAAATATGGCCATTACGTCAAATATGCAACACTCTATGGCTGAAGTGACATCAGTATGAGGCATGTATATAAAGTTCATGATCGAGGACTCTTGGGACAGACAAAATGTAATCAAGTCTAATATGGACTCCTATATGGCTGAAAAACTCAGATGGAGTCAATGACTATGCATAGAAGGTTCAAGATGGAGTACTTGGGCCAGAAATATGTTCAGACAGTCAGTCAAACATAGAATACTGTCTGGCTTATCTCACATCAGATGGAGGCAATGAGTCAGTATAGGAATTTCATGATCAAGGACTAATTTGCCAGAAATATATTCAGTAGGTCTTATATGGACTACAGTATGGCTGATGTGACATCAGACTCAATGAGACAGTATAGGAATTTCTTGATGGAGGAATAATTTATCTAAAATATGTTCAGTAGGTCTAATATAAACTTCTGTATGAGAGAAGTAACATCAGAAGGACTCAATAAGTGTGTATATGAAGTTCATGATCGAGGACTAATTTGCCAGAAATGTGACCGTTAGTTCAAATATGCAATACTCTATGGCTGAAGTAACATCAGTATAAGGCATGCATATAAAGTTCATGATCAAGGACTCTTGGGACAGAAAAAAATTAATCAAGTCTAATATGGACTCCTGTATGGCTGAAAAATTCAGATGGATTCAATGACTATGTATAGAAAGTTCAAGATAGAGTACTCTTGGGCCAGAAATATGTTCAATAGATCAAATATAGACTTCTATATGGCTGATGTGACATCAGAAGGCGTCAATGAGTATATATAAAAACTTCAATGTCGAATACTCTTTGTCCAGAAAAAATGTTCAGTCTGTCAAATATAGACTACTGTCTGGCATATTTAACATCCGATGGAGTAAATAAGTATGTATATGAAGTTCATGAACGTGGACTAATATGCCAGCGATATGATCTGTAGGTCAAACATGGGCTCATATATGGCTGAAATAATAAAGCAGTGAATCAATGAGTATGTATTGAAAGATCATGATCGAGTATTAATTTGCCAGAAATATGACCATTAGGTCAAATATGCAATACTCTATGGCTGAAGGAATATCAGTATGAGGCATGTATATAAAGTTCATGATCAAGGACTCTTGGGACAGAAAAAAATTTAATCAAGTCTAATATGGACTCCTGTATGTCTGAAAAAAGTCAGATGGAGTCAATGATTATGTATAGAAAGTTCAAGACAGAGTACTCTTGGGCCAGAAATTTGTTCAGTAGATCAAATATAGACTTCTATATGGCTGATGTGACATGAGAAGGCGTCAATGAGTATATATAAAAACAATGTTGAATACTCTTTGGCCAGAAAAAATGTTGAAAGATCATGATCGAGTATTACTTTGCCAGAAATATGATCAGGATGTCAAACAGGCAATACTCTATGGCTGACGTATCATTAAAAGGAGTCAATGAGTTTATATAAAAAGTTCATCATCGAGGAATAATTTGCCCGAAATTTCGTAAGCAGGACAAAATGGGTTCGTATATGGAAGAAGTAAGATCAGAGTGAATCAATGAGTTTGTTTTGAAAGTTCAAGATCAAGTACTTTTGGGCCAGAAAAATGTTCACTCTGTCATATAGACCTTACTGTCTGGATAATCTAACATAGAATGGAGTCAATAAGTATGTATATGAAGTTCATGATCGAGGACTAATTTGCCAGAAATATGTTCAATATGGACTTCTTTATGGGTAAACTAACATCAGAAGGCGTCAAAAGTAATGTAGAAAAAGTTCAAGACCGAATGCTCTTTGGCTAGAAATGTGTCCTTTAGGTCAAATATGCAAATACTGTTTTGGCTGATGTATCATCAGACTCAATGTGTCAGTATGGAAATGCTTTGATTGCTGACTAATTTGCCAGAAATTTGTTCAGTACGTCAAAATGGGTTCTTAAATGGCTGAAGTAAGATCAGACTGAATCAATGAGTTTGTATTGAAAGTTCAAGATCGAGTACTTTTGGGCCAGAAAAATGTTCAGTAGGTCAAATATGGACTACAGTGTGGCTGATGTGACATCAGAAGGTGTCAGTAAGTATATATAAAATGTTCAAGATCAAGTACTCTTTGGCCAGAAATATGGCCATTACGTCAAATATGCAACACTCTATGGCTGAAGTGACATCAGTATGAGGCATGTATATAAAGTTCATGATCGAGGACTCTTGGGACAGACAAAATGTAATCAAGTCTAATATGGACTCCTATATGGCTGAAAAACTCAGATGGAGTCAATGACTATGTATAGAAGGTTCAAGATGGAGTACTCGGGCCAGAAATATGTTCAGACAGTCAGTCAAACATAGAATACTGTCTGGCTTATCTCACATCAGATGGAGGCAATGAGTCAGTATAGGAATTTCATGATCAAGGACTAATTTGCCAGAAATATGTTCAGTAGGTCTTAATATGGACTACAGTATGGCTGATGTGACATCAGACTCAATGAGACAGTATAGGAATTTCTTGATGGAGGAATAATTTATCTAAAATATGTTCAGTAGGTCTAATATAAACTTCTGTATGAGAGAAGTAACATCAGAAGGACTCAATAAGTGTGTATATGAAGTTCATGATCGAGGACTAATTTGCCAGAAATGTGACCGTTAGTTCAAATATGCAATACTCTATGGCTGAAGTAACATCAGTATAAGGCATGCATATAAAGTTCATGATCAAGGACTCTTGGGACAGAAAAAAATTAATCAAGTCTAATATGGACTCCTGTATGGCTGAAAAATTCAGATGGATTCAATGACTATGTATAGAAAGTTCAAGATAGAGTACTCTTGGGCCAGAAATATGTTCAATAGATCAAATATAGACTTCTATATGGCTGATGTGACATCAGAAGGCGTCAATGAGTATATATAAAAACTTCAATGTCGAATACTCTTTGTCCAGAAAAAATGTTCAGTCTGTCAAATATAGACTACTGTCTGGCATATTTAACATCCGATGGAGTAAATAAGTATGTATATGAAGTTCATGAACGTGGACTAATATGCCAGCGATATGATCTGTAGGTCAAACATGGGCTCATATATGGCTGAAATAATAAAGCAGTGAATCAATGAGTATGTATTGAAAGATCATGATCGAGTATTAATTTGCCAGAAATATGATCAGGACGTCAAACAGGCAATACTCTATGGCTGACGTATCATTAAAAGGAGTCAATGAGTTTATATAAAAAGTTCATCATCGAGGAATAATTTGCCCGAAATTTCGTAAGCAGGACAAAATGGGTTCGTATATGGAAGAAGTAAGATCAGAGTGAATCAATGAGTTTGTTTTGAAAGTTCAAGATCAAGTACTTTTGGGCCAGAAAAATGTTCACTCTGTCATATAGACTTACTGTCTGGATAATCTAACATAGAATGGAGTCAATAAGTATGTATATGAAGTTCATGATCGAGGACTAATTTGCCAGAAATATGTTCAATGTGGACTTCTTTATGGGTAAACTAACATCAGAAGGCGTCAAAAGTAATGTAGGAAAAGTTCAAGACCGAATGCTCTTTGGCTAGAAATGTGTCCTTTAGGTCAAATATGCAAATACTGTTTTGGCTGATGTATCATCAGACTCAATGTGTCAGTATGGATATGCTTTGATTGCTGACTAATTTGCCAGAAATTTGTTCAGTACGTCAAAATGGGTTCTTAAATGGCTGAAGTAAGATCAGACTGAATCAATGAGTTTGTATTGACAGTTCAAGATCGAGTACTTTTGGGCCAGAAAAATGTTCAGTAGGTCAAATATGGACTACAGTGTGGCTGATGTGACATCAGAAGGTGTCAGTAAGTATACATAAAATGTTCAAGATCAAGTACTCTTTGGCCAGAAATATGGCCATTATGTCAAATATGCAACACTCTATGGCTGAAGTAACATCAGTATGAGGCATGTATATAAAGTTCATGATCGAGGACTCTTGGGACAGAAAAAAATTTAATCAAGTCTAATATGGACTCATATATGGCTGAAAAAATCAGATGGAGTCAATGACTATGTATAGAAAGTTCAAGATCGAGTATTCGGCCAGAAATATGTTCAGTAGATCAAATATAGACTTCTATATGGCTGATGTGACATCAGAAGGCGTCAATGAGTATATATAAAAACAATGTTGAATACTCTTTGGCCAGAAAAAATGTTGAAAGATCATGATCGAGTATTACTTTGCCAGAAATATGATCAGGATGTCAAACAGGCAATACTCTATGGCTGACGTATCATTAAAAGGAGTCAATGAGTTTATATAAAAAGTTCATCATCGAGGAATAATTTTCCCGAAATTTCGTAAGCAGGACAAAATGGGTTCGTATATGGAAGAAGTAAGATCAGAGTGAATCAATGAGTATGTTTTGAAAGTTCAAGATCAAGTACTTTTGGGCCAGAAAAATGTTCACTCTGTCATATAGCCTTACTGTCTGGATAATCTAACATAGAATGGAGTCAATAAGTATGTATATGAAGTTCATGATCGAGGACTAATTTGCCAGAAATATGTTCAATGTGGACTTCTTTATGGGTAAACTAACATCAGAAGGCGTCAAAAGTAATGTAGAAAAAGTTCAAGACCGAATGCTCTTTGGCTAGAAATGTGTCCTTTAGGTCAAATATGCAAATACTGTTTTGGCTGATGTATCATCAAACTCAATGTGTCAGTATGGATATGCTTTGATTGCTGACTAATTTGCCAGAAATTTGTTCAGTACGTCAAAATGGGTTCTTAAATGGCTGAAGTAAGATCAGACTGAATCAATGAGTTTGTATTGAAAGTTCAAGATCGAGTACTTTTGGGCCAGAAAAATGTTCAGTAGGTCAAATATGGACTACAGTGTGGCTGATGTGACATCAGAAGGTGTCAGTAGGTATACATAAAATGTTCAAGATCAAGTACTCTTTGGCCAGAAATATGGCCATTATGTCAAATATGCAACACTCTATGGCTGAAGTAACATCAGTATGAGGCATGTATATAAAGTTCATGATCGAGGACTCTTGGGACAGAAAAAAATTTAATCAAGTCTAATATGGACTCATATATGGCTGAAAAAATCAGATGGAGTCAATGACTATGTATAGAAAGTTCAAGATCGAGTATTCGGCCAGAAATATGTTCAGTAGATCAAATATAGACTTCTATATGGCTGATGTGACATCAGAAGGCGTCAATGAGTATATATAAAAACAATGTTGAATACTCTTTGGCCAGAAAATTTTTTCAGTCGGTCAAATATAGACTACTGTCTGGCCTATTTAAAATCAGATGGAGTAAATAAGTATGTATATGAAGTTCATGAATGTGGACTAATTTGCCAGAGATATGTTCTGTAGGTCAAACATGGGCTCATATATGGCTGAAGTAATAAAGCAGTGAATCAATGAGTATGTATTGAAAGTTCATGATCGAGTATTAATTTGCCAGAAATATGATCAGGATGTCAAACAGGCAATACTCTATGGCTGACGTATCATTAAAAGGAGTCAATGACTTGATATAAAAAGTTCATCATCGAGGAATAATTTGCCCGAAATTTCCTCAGCAGGACAAAATGGGTTCATATATGGATGAAGTAAGATCAGAGTCAATCAATGAGTATGATTTGAAAGTTCAAGATTGAGTACTTTTGGGCCAGAAATATGTTCATTAGGTCAAATATGGACTACAGTATGGTTGATGTGACATCAGAAGGCGTCAGTAAGTATATATAAAAAGTTCAAGATCAAGTACTGTTTGGCCAGAAATATGTCCAATAGGTCAAATATGCAATACTCTATGGCTGAAGTAACATCAGTATGAGGCATGTATATAGAGTTCATGATCGAGGACTCTTGGGACAGAAAAAAATTAATCAAGTCTAATATGGACTCCTGTATGGCTGAAAAATTCAGATGGATTCAATGACTATGTATAGAAAGTTCAAGATAGAGTACTCTTGGGCCAGAAATATGTTCAATAGATCAAATATAAACTTCTATATGGCTGATGTGACATCAGAAGGCGTCAATGAGTATATATAAAAACTTCAATGTCGAATACTCTTTGTCCAGAAAAAATGTTCAGTCAGTCAAATATAGACTACTGTCTGGCCTATTTAACATCCGATGGAGTAAATAAGTATGTATATGAAGTTCATGAACGTGGACTAATATGCCAGCGATATGATCTGTAGGTCAAACATGGGCTCATATATGGCTGAAATAATAAAGCAGTGAATCAATGAGTATGTATTGAAAGATCATGATCGAGTATTAATTTGCCAGAAATATGACCATTAGGTCAAATATGCAATACTCTATGGCTGAAGGAATATCAGTATGAGGCATGTATATAAAGTTCATGATCAAGGACTCTTGGGACAGAAAAAAATTTAATCAAGTCTAATATGGACTCCTGTATGTCTGAAAAAAGTCAGATGGAGTCAATGATTATGTATAGAAAGTTCAAGACAGAGTACTCTTGGGCCAGAAATTTGTTCAGTAGATCAAATATAGACTTCTATATGGCTGATGTGACATGAGAAGGCGTCAATGAGTATATATAAAAACAATGTTGAATACTCTTTGGCCAGAAAAAATGTTGAAAGATCATGATCGAGTATTACTTTGCCAGAAATATGATCAGGATGTCAAACAGGCAATACTCTATGGCTGACGTATCATTAAAAGGAGTCAATGAGTTTATATAAAAAGTTCATCATCGAGGAATAATTTGCCCGAAATTTCGTAAGCAGGACAAAATGGGTTCGTATATGGAAGAAGTAAGATCAGAGTGAATCAATGAGTTTGTTTTGAAAGTTCAAGATCAAGTACTTTTGGGCCAGAAAAATGTTCACTCTGTCATATAGACTTACTGTCTGGATAATCTAACATAGAATGGAGTCAATATGTATGTATATGAAGTTCATGATCGAGGACTAATTTGCCAGAAATATGTTCAATATGGACTTCTTTATGGGTAAACTAACATCAGAAGGCGTCAAAAGTAATGTAGAAAAAGTTCAAGACCGAATGCTCTTTGGCTAGAAATGTGTCCTTTAGGTCAAATATGCAAATACTGTTTTGGCTGATGTATCATCAGACTCAATGTGTCAGTATGGAAATGCTTTGATTGCTGACTAATTTGCCAGAAATGTGTTCAGTACGTCAAAATGGGTTCTTAAATGGCTGAAGTAAGATCAGACTGAATCAATGAGTTTGTATTGAAAGTTCAAGATCGAGTACTTTTGGGCCAGAAAAATGTTCAGTAGGTCAAATATGGACTACAGTGTGGCTGATGTGACATCAGAAGGTGTCAGTAAGTATATATAAAATGTTCTAGATCAAGTACTCTTTGGCCAGAAATATGGCCATTACGTCAAATATGCAACACTCTATGGCTGAAGTGACATCAGTATGAGGCATGTATATAAAGTTCATGATCGAGGACTCTTGGGACAGACAAAATGTAATCAAGTCTAATATGGACTCCTATATGGCTGAAAAACTCAGATGGAGTCAATGACTATGCATAGAAGGTTCAAGATGGAGTACTTGGGCCAGAAATATGTTCAGACAGTCAGTCAAACATAGAATACTGTCTGGCTTATCTCACATCAGATGGAGGCAATGAGTCAGTATAGGAATTTCATGATCAAGGACTAATTTGCCAGAAATATATTCAGTAGGTCTTATATGGACTACAGTATGGCTGATGTGACATCAGACTCAATGAGACAGTATAGGAATTTCTTGATGGAGGAATAATTTATCTAAAATATGTTCAGTAGGTCTAATATAAACTTCTGTATGAGAGAAGTAACATCAGAAGGACTCAATAAGTGTGTATATGAAGTTCATGATCGAGGACTAATTTGCCAGAAATGTGACCGTTAGTTCAAATATGCAATACTCTATGGCTGAAGTAACATCAGTATAAGGCATGCATATAAAGTTCATGATCAAGGACTCTTGGGACAGAAAAAAATTAATCAAGTCTAATATGGACTCCTGTATGGCTGAAAAATTCAGATGGATTCAATGACTATGTATAGAAAGTTCAAGATAGAGTACTCTTGGGCCAGAAATATGTTCAATAGATCAAATATAGACTTCTATATGGCTGATGTGACATCAGAAGGCGTCAATGAGTATATATAAAAACTTCAATGTCGAATACTCTTTGTCCAGAAAAAATGTTCAGTCTGTCAAATATAGACAACTGTCTGGCATATTTAACATCCGATGGAGTAAATAAGTATGTATATGAAGTTCATGAACGTGGACTAATATGCCAGCGATATGATCTGTAGGTCAAACATGGGCTCATATATGGCTGAAATAATAAAGCAGTGAATCAATGAGTATGTATTGAAAGATCATGATCGAGTATTAATTTGCCAGAAATATGATCAGGACGTCAAACAGGCAATACTCTATGGCTGACGTATCATTAAAAGGAGTCAATGAGTTTATATAAAAAGTTCATCATCGAGGAATACTTTGCCCGAAATTTCGTAAGCAGGACAAAATGGGTTCGTATATGGAAGAAGTAATATCAGAGTGAATCAATGAGTATGTTTTGAAAGTTCAAGATCAAGTACTTTTGGGCCAGAAAAATGTTCACTCTGTCATATAGCCTTACTGTCTGGATAATCTAACATAGAATGGAGTCAATAAGTATGTATATGAAGTTCATGATCGAGGACTAATTTGCCAGAAATATGTTCAATATGGACTTCTTTATGGGTAAACTAACATCAGAAGGCGTCAAAAGTAATGTAGAAAAAGTTCAAGACCGAATGCTCTTTGGCTAGAAATGTGTCCTTTAGGTCAAATATGCAAATACTGTTTTGGCTGATGTATCATCAGACTCAATGTGTCAGTATGGAAATGCTTTGATTGCTGACTAATTTGCCAGAAATTTGTTCAGTACGTCAAAATGGGTGCTTAAATGGCTGAAGTAAGATCAGACTGAATCAATGAGTTTGTATTGAAAGTTCAAGATCGAGTACTTTTGGGCCAGAAAAATGTTCAGTAGGTCAAATATGGACTACAGTGTGGCTGATGTGACATCAGAAGGTGTCAGTAAGTATATATAAAATGTTCAAGATCAAGTACTCTTTGGCCAGAAATATGGCCATTACGTCAAATATGCAACACTCTATGGCTGAAGTGACATCAGTATGAGGCATGTATATAAAGTTCATGATCGAGGACTCTTGGGACAGACAAAATGTAATCAAGTCTAATATGGACTCCTATATGGCTGAAAAACTCAGATGGAGTCAATGACTATGTATAGAAGGTTCAAGATGGAGTACTCGGGCCAGAAATATGTTCAGACAGTCAGTCAAACATAGAATACTGTCTGGCTTATCTCACATCAGATGGAGGCAATGAGTCAGTATAGGAATTTCATGATCAAGGACTAATTTGCCAGAAATATGTTCAGTAGGTCTAATATGGACTACAGTATGGCTGATGTGACATCAGACTCAATGAGACAGTATAGGAATTTCTTGATGGGGGAATAATTTATCTAAAATATGTTCAGTAGGTCTAATATAAACTTCTGTATGAGAGAAGTAACATCAGAAGGACTCAATAAGTGTGTATATGAAGTTCATGATCGAGGACTAATTTGCCAGAAATCTGACCGTTAGTTCAAATATGCAATACTCTATGGCTGAAGTAACATCAGTATAAGGCATGCATATAAAGTTCATGATCAAGGACTCTTGGGACAGAAAAAAATTAATCAAGTCTAATATGGACTCCTGTATGGCTGAAAAATTCAGATGGATTCAATGACTATGTATAGAAAGTTCAAGATAGAGTACTCTTGGGCCAGAAATATGTTCAATAGATCAAATGTAAACTTCTGTATGGCTGATGTGACATCAGAAGGTGTCAGTAAGTATATATAAAATGTTCAAGATCAAGTACTCCTTGGCCAGAAATATGGCCATTATGTCAAATATGCAACACTCTATGGCTGAAGTAACATCAGTATGAGGCATGTATATAAAGTTCATGATCGAGGACTCTTGGGACAGAAAAATATTTAATCAAGTCTAATATGGACTCATATATGGCTGAAAAAATCAGATGGAGTCAATAACTATGTATAGAAAGTTCAAGATCGAGTATTCGGCCAGAAATATGTTCAGTAGATCAAATATAGACTTCTATATGGCCGATGTGACATCAGAAGGCGTCAGTGAGTATATATAAAAACAATGTTGAATACTCTTTGGCCAGAAAATTTTTCAGTCGGTCAAATATAGACTACTGTCTGGCCTATTTAAAATCAGATGGAGTAAATAAGTATGTATATGAAGTTCATGAATGTGGACTAATTTGCCAGAGATATGTTCTGTAGGTCAAATATGGGCTCATATATGGCTGAAGTAATAAAGCAGTGAATCAATGAGTATGTATTGAAAGTTCATGATCGAGTATTAATTTGCCAGAAATATGATCAGGATGTCAAACAGGCAATACTCTATGGCTGACGTATCATTAAAAGGAGTCAATGACTTGATATAAAAAGTTCATCATCGAGGAATAATTTGCCCGAAATTTCCTCAGCAGGACAAAATGGGTTCATATATGGATGAAGTAAGAGATCAGAGTCAATCAATGAGTATGATTTGAAAGTTCAAGATTGAGTACTTTTGGGCCAGAAATATGTTCATTAGGTCAAATATGGACTACAGTATGGCTGAGGTGATATCAGAAGGCGTCAGTAAGTATATATAAAAAGTTCAAGATCAAGTACTGTTTGGCCAGAAATATGTCCAATAGGTCAAATATGCAATACTCTATGGCTGAAGTAACATCAGTATGAGGCATGTATATAGAGTTCATGATCGAGGACTCTTGGGACAGAAAAAAATTAATCAAGTCTAATATGGACTCCTACAGGGCTGAAAAACTCAGATGGAGTCAATGACTATGTATAGAAGGTTCAAGATCGAGTACTCGTGCCAGAAATATGTTCAGTAGGTCTAATTTGGACTACAGTATGGCTGATGTGACATCAGACTCAATGAGACAGTATAGGAATTTCTTGATGGAGGAATAATTTATCTAAAATATGTTCAGTAGGTCTAATATAAACTTCTGTATGAGAGAAGTAACATCAGAGAGACTCAATAAGTTTGTATATGAAGTTCATGATCGAGGACTAATTTGCCAGAAATATGACCGTTAGTTCAAATATGCAATACTCTATGGCTGAAGTAACATCAGTATAAGGCATGCATATAAAGTTCATGATCAAGGACTCTTGAGACAGAAAAAAATTAATCAAGTCTAATATGGACTCCTGTATGGCTGAAAAATTCAGATGGATTCAATGACTATGTATAGAAAGTTCAAGATAGAGTACTCTTGGGCCAGAAATATGTTCAATAGATCAAATATAAACTTCTATATGGCTGATGTGACATCAGAAGGCGTCAATGAGTATATATAAAAACTTCAATGTCGAATACTCTTTGTCCAGAAAAAATGTTCAGTCGGTCAAATATAGACTACTGTCTGGCCTATTTAACATCCGATGGAGTAAATAAGTATGTATATGAAGTTCATGAACGTGGACTAATATGCCAGCGATATGATCTGTAGGTCAAACATGGGCTCATATATGGCTGAAATAATAAAGCAGTGAATCAATGAGTATGTATTGAAAGATCATGATCGAGTATTAATTTGCCAGAAATATGACCATTAGGTCAAATATGCAATACTCTATGGCTGAAGGAATATCAGTATGAGGCATGTATATAAAGTTCATGATCAAGGACTCTTGGGACAGAAAAAAATTTAATCAAGTCTAATATGGACTCCTGTATGGCTGAAAAAAGTCAGATGGAGTCAATGATTATGTATAGAAAGTTCAAGATAGAGTACTCTTGGGCCAGAAATTTGTTCAGTAGATCAAATATAGACTTCTATATGGCTGATGTGACATCAGAAGGCATCAGTAAGTATATTTAAACAGTTCAAGATCAAGTACTGTTTGGCCAGAAATATGACTGTTAGGTCAAATATGCAATACTCTATGGCTGAAGTAACATCAGTATGAGGCATGTATATAGAGTTCATGATCGAGGACTCTTGGAACAGAAAAAATGTAATCAAGTCTAATATGGACTCCTACATGGCTGAAAAATTCAGATGGATTCAATGACTATGTATAGAAAGTTCAAGATCAAGTACTGCTTGGCCAGAAATATGTCCGTTAGGTCAAATGTGCAATACTTTATAGCTGACGTTTCATCAGAAGGAGTCATAGAGTCAGTATGGAAATTTCTTGATTGAGGACTAATTTCCTAGAAATATGTTTAATTGGTCTAATATGGACTGACTGATTGGTGATGTAACATCAGAAAGACTCAATGATAATGTATAAACAATTCAAGATCGACTGCTCTTTGGCTAGAAATGTGTCCTTTAGGTCAAATATACAAATACAGTATTGGCTGAAGTATCATCAGACTCAATGAGTTAGTATAGGAATTTCTTGATGAGGAATAATTTATCTAAAATATGTTCAGTAGCTCTAATATAAACTTGTGTATGAGAGAAGTAACATCAGAAGGACTCAATAAGTGTGTATATGAAGTTCATGATCGAGGACTAATTTGCCAGAAATATGACTGTTAGGTCAAATATGCAATACTCTATGGCTGAAGTAACATCAGTATGAGGCATGTATATAAAGTTCATGATCGAGGACTCTTGGGACAGAATAAATGTAATCAAATCTAATATGGACTCCTACATGACTGAAAAATTCAGATGGATTCAATGACTATGTATAGAAAGTTCAAGATCAAGAACTGCTTGGCCAGAAATATGTCTGTTAGGTCAAATGTGCAATACTTTATAGCTGACTTTTCATCAGAAGGAGTCAAAGAGTCAGTATAGAAATTTCTTGATGGAGGACCAATTTCCCAGAAATTGGTCTAATATGGACTGACTTATTGGTGATGTAACATCAGAAAGAGTCAATAAGTCATGCACTGTATACAAGAACTAATGTATTCCTCAAGCAATGAAGAGAAAATATAAAATATTTGGTGTTGCAGTGAATGAACTAATCATCCCTTATGCACTGAAGAGATAACACAACGTGCAGTAAGTTATTCCGTTTTGCACTTGAAGAGATAACTCGACAGGCGTTGTATACAAGCATTAACTCTTTCCTGTGTGCACTGAAGAGAAAACAAATCACATATGCTGTTGAACTGCAATGCATCAAGAACTAACTGTTTCATTGCATTGTGTACAATAGTTAAATTATTACGATTTGCATAGAAGAAATTAATATAACTATGACCTGTTGCATTCTAACATGTAAGTTATGCACTGTTTCCTTGCATTGTATACGATAACTAAGGTATTCCTCATGTAATGAAGAGAAAACAAAATATTTGGTGTTGCAATTAATAAACGAAATTATCCCTTATTACATAACATGTGCATTGCTGTGAGTTATTCCGTTTTGCACTTGAAGAGATAACTCGACAGGCGCTTGTTGCACTGCGTTGCATACAAGAACTAACTCTTTCTCTTTGTGCATTGAAGAGAAAACAAATCACATACTATTTGATTTAACTGAACTGTTTCATTGCATTGCGTAAATAGTTAAATTATTACGATTTGCATAGAAGAAATCAATAGAACTATGTCCTGTTGCGTTGCAACGTGTAAGTTATGCAATATGTCCTCGCACTGTATACGAGAACTAAGATGTTCTTAATGCATTGGAAGAGAAAACTCATTTGTTGTGCATTGATGACACATAACAGGTGCTGCAGTGAGTTATTCCGTTTTGCCATGAAGGGATAACTGCAGGCGCTTGTTGCACTGCGTTGCAAAAGAACTACTTTTTCCTTTGTGCACTGAGAAAAACGAATCACATATGCTGTTGCCCTGCAATAAATACAAGAACTGTTTCATTGCATTGCATACAGTACATAACTTGTGTTGTGCATAGAAGAAATTAAAATAACATATGTGCTGTTGCATTGCAACATATAAGTTATACACGGTTTCCTTGCACTGTATACAAGAACTAACTTTTTCCTCATGCATTGAAGAGATTATAACACATTACAAGTGGTGTTGCGATGAATGCACTATACTCATCCTTTATGCACTAAAGAGATAACACATAACGTAGATTGCACTGCAGTAAGTAAATTCGTTTTGCAGTAAATGAGATAACGCGACAGGTGCTTGTTGCACTGTAATACAAGCAAGAACTAACTCTTTCTCTTTGTGCAATGAAGAGAAAACAAATCACATATGCTGTTGCCCTGCATTAAATACAAGAACTGTTTCATTGCATTGCATACAGTACATAACTTGTGTTGTGCATAGAAGAAATTAATATAACATATGTGCTGTTGCATTGCAACATATAAGTAATACACGGTTTCCTAGCACTGTATACAAGAACAAATTTTTTCCTCATGCATTGAAGAGATTATAACACATTACACGTGGTGTTGCGATGAATGCACTATACTCATCCTTTATGCACTAAAGAGATAACACGTAACGTAGATTGCACTGCAGTAAGTAAATTCGTTTTGCAGTAAATGAGATAACGCGACAGGTGCTTGTTGCACTGTAATACAAGCGCTAAGAACTAACTCTTTCTCTTTGTGCAAAGAAGAGAAAACAAATCACATATGCTGTTGCACATTGCAATGTATCAAGAACTGTTTCATTGCATTGCGTAAATAGTTAAAATATTACGATTTGCATAGAAGAAATTAATATAACTATATCCTATTGCGTTGCAACGTGTAAGTTATGCAATATGTCTTTGCATTGTATACGAGAACTAAGGTGTTCTTAATGCATTGAAGAGAAAACATAAAATATTTGGAGTTGCAATGAATGAACTAACTCATTTGTTGTGCATTGAAGAGATGACACATAACAGGTGCATTGCAGTGAGTTATTCCGTTTTGCAGTAAATTAGACAACACGACAGGTGCTTGTCTGTACTGCTTTGCAAGCAAGAACGAACTCTTTCCCTTTGTGTATTGAAGAGAAAAGATCAAATATTTTGTGTTGCAATGAATGAACTGATCATCCCTTATGCACTGAAGAGATAACACAACTTGCATTGCATTGCAGTAATTCATTCCGTTTTTGCACTTGAAGAGATAACTGGACATGCGCTTGTTGCACTGCGTTGCATAAAATAACTAACTCTTTCCTGTGTGCAGTGAAGAGACTTCAAATGACATATGCTGTTGCACTGCAATAAATACAAGAACTGTTCTTTGCATTGCATACAATAAATAACTTGTGTTGTGCATAGAAGAAATTAATATAACATATTGTGCTGTTGCATTGCAACATATAAGTTATACACGGTTTCTTGGCACTGTATACAAGAACTAACTCTTTCTCTTTGTGCATTGAAGAGAAAACAAATCACATATGCTGTTGCACTACAATGTATCAAGGACTGTTTCATTGCATTGCGTAAATAGTTAAATTATTACGATTTGCATAGAAGACATCAATAGAACTATGTCCTGTTGCGTTGCAACGTGTAAGTTATGCAATATGTCCTTGCATTGTATACGAGAACTAAGGTGTTCTTAATGCATTGAAGAGAAAACATAAAATATTTGGTGTTGCAAAGAATGAACTAACTCATTTGTTGTGCATTAAAGAGATGACACATAACATGTACATTGCAGTGAGTTGTTCCTTTTTGCACTTGAAGGGATAACTCGACACGCGCTTGTTGCACTGCGTTGCATACAAGAACTAACTCTTTCCTGTGAGCACTGAAGAGAAAACAAATCACATATGCTTTTGTACTGCAATGCATCAAGAACTAACTGTTTCATTGCATTGCGTACATTAGTTAAATTATTACGATTTGCAGAGAAGAAATTAATACAACTATGACCTGTTGCATTCTAACATGTAAGTTATGCACTGTTTCCTTGCATTGTGTACGATAACTAAGGTATTCCTCATGCAATGAAGAGAAAACATAAAATATTTGGTGTTGCAATTAATGAACACCACATGTGCATTGCATTGCAGTGGTTATTCCGTTTTGCAGTAAATGAGACAACACGACAGGTGCTTGTTGCACTTCATTGAAAGCAAGAACTATTTCCTTTGTGCATTGAGGAGAAAACCAATCACATATATGCTGTTGCATTGCAATACATCAACAACTGTTTCACTGGAGTGCAAACAATAGTTAACATTACGCTGTGCATAGATAAAGTTAATTTAACATATTTGCTTTTGCATCGCAACGTTTAAGTTTTGCACTGTTTTCTTGTATTGTATATACACAAACTTTATTCAAAAGTTATTCTTCATTCATTGAAGAGATATAACACACTACACGTGGTGTTGCGATGAATGAACTAACTCATCCTTTATGCATTGAAGAGATAACAGGCCCTATTAATATATGATACTATTTCCTATTTCCTTCCATTGTATACTAAACTAACTTGTGCCGTTGTGCCATGAAAAGATAACACAACAGAGGTGCTTTTGCACTGCATTGTATACAAGAAATAAAATGACATATTTCGTTGTGTAATAAAGAGTGAAGCAAGCATGCACTGTATCTTTGTATTGTATAAAGAACAAAGATGTGAAATAGAAGAGATAACACATACCATATGTCATGTTGATTTGCAATAAATACGAAAACTAAATCATTTTATTTGTGCATTGAAGAGATAACATTGCATTTTCATACATGACCTAACTTAAACCGTTGTGCAGGATGAGTAACATATAAGGTATGCACTGTACAGAACTAACTCATGTCGTTTGTGCATTGAAGAGATAGCCTAAGTGCATTGCATTTCATACACGATCTAACCTTCATCCATTATGCGGTGAAGCGATAACACATAACATGTTGAATTGCATCCAAAAATCCTAACTTATAAACTTATTTCGCTATTGCAATGCATAAAAGAAGGTTTTCGCTTTTTCATTACATTGTATAACTTATTACGTTGTGCACTTGAACAGATAACACATACCATATGTGCTTTTGCATTGAAATAAATACAACAAATAATTCATTTCATGTCTGCATTGAAGAGATACATAACATATCTAATAACATTGCATTCAAAATATGAATTATTCCGTTGAATATTTCTGGCAAATTAGTCCTCGATCATGAACTTTCTATACATGCTCATTGACTCCTGATTATATTTCAGCCATACAATATTACATATTTGATTTAATGGACATATTTCTGAACAAAGAGTACACGATCTTAAACTTTTTATACATTATCATTGACCCCTGATGTTACTTAACTCATACAGAAGTCCATATTAGACCTACTGACCTGGGCAAAGAGTGTTTTGACATTAAAGTTTCTTACCCAAGTGTACTCTAACGTGAACTTTATATACATACTCATTGCCTTACTCTGATGTTACTTCAGACACACATGAGCCCATGTTTGACTTACTGGACATATTTTTGGCAATTAGTTCTCAGTCATTAACTTTTTATATAAACTCAATGACTCCTTTTGATGATACGTCAGTCAGAGAGTATTGCATATTTGACCTAATGGAAATATTTCTAGCAAATTAGTCCTCGATCATGAACTTTCTATAGATACTCATTGACCCCTTCTGATGAATATTGCATATCTATGAGTTATATTTCTGGACAAAGAGCACTCAATCTTGAACTTTTTAGACATTACCAATAACTCCTTCTGATGTTACTTTACCCAATACAATAGTCCTTATTAAACCTTACAGAACATATTTCTGGCAAATTAGTCCTCGATCAAGAAATTCCTATACTGACTCATTGCCTCCCTCTGATGATACCATCAGCCATAGTATACAGTAATCTTAGCGTCCTTACAGAAGAAAACATACAGGCTGGCTTGTTCTTTGTTGCATCACTTACATATGGATCAGTGGGTCCCTTATCATTGTAAGTGGATATGCATGGATATGTGATGATGCCTCACCCACTGAGAGATAGCTGGTTAGCATCTCTTCAACAGAAGGCATCATCATTGAAGGCTCGGACCCTGCCAGATGTGGAACACAGCAGCATATGCGGCAGCGGGTCAGACCGGGGGTGAGATTATAACACATTACAAAGTTTCATCAGAAGGAGTCAAAGAGTCAGAATAGAAATTTCTTGATTGAGGACTAATTTTGCCAGAAATATGTTAAGTTGGTCTAATATGGACTGACTGATGGGTGACGTAACTTCAGAAAGAAACAATGACAATGTACAAGATCGAATGCTCTTTGGCTAGAAATGTGTCCTTTAGGTTAAATATGCAAATACTATTGCAGCCATATATTGGCTGACGTATCATCAGACTCAGTGTGTCAGTATGGAAATTTCTTGATTGCTGACTAATTTGCCAGAAATTTGTTCAGTAGGTCAAAATGGGTTCTTATATGGCTGAAGTAAGATCAGAGTGAATCAATGAGTATGTATTGAAAGTTCAAGATCGAGTACTTTTGGGCCATAAATATGTTCATTAGGTCAAATATGGACTGATGTGACATCAGAAGGCGTCAGTAAGTATATATAAAAAGTTCATGATCAAGTACTGTTTGGCCAGAAATATGTCCGTTAGGTCAAATATGCAATACTTTATAGCTGACGTTTCATCAGGAGTCAAAGAGTCAGTATAGAAATTTCTTGATAAAGGACTAATTTGCCAGAAATATGTTCAGTTGGTCTAATATGGACTGACTGATGGGTGACGTAACTTCAGAAAGAAACAATGACAATGTACAAGATCGAATGCTCTTTGGCTAGAAATGTGTCCTTTAGGTTAAATATGCAAATACTATTGCAGCCATATATTGGCTGACGTATCATCAGACTCAGTGTGTCAGTATGGAAATTTCTTGATTGCTGACTAATTTGCCAGAAATTTGTTCAGTAGGTCAAAATGGGTTCTTATATGGCTGAAGTAAGATCAGAGTGAATCAATGAGTATGTATTGAAAGTTCAAGATCGAGTACTTTTGGGCCATAAATATGTTCATTAGGTCAAATATGGACTGATGTGACATCAGAAGGCGTCAGTAAGTATATATAAAAAGTTCATGATCAAGTACTGTTTGGCCAGAAATATGTCCGTTAGGTCAAATATGCAATACTTTATAGCTGACGTTTCATCAGGAGTCAAAGAGTCAGTATAGAAATTTCTTGATAAAGGACTAATTTGCCAGAAATATGTTCAGTTGGTCTAATATGGACTGACTGATGGGTGACGTAACATCAGAAAGAGTCAATGATAACGTATAAACAGTTCAAGATCAAATGCTCTTTGGCTGGAAATGTGTTCAGACAATCAAACATAGAATACTGTCTGGCTTATCTCACATCAGATGGAGGCAATGAGTCAGTATAGTCATTTCATGATCAAGGACTAATTTGCCAGAAATATGTTCAGTAGGTCTAATATGGACTACAATATGGCTGATGTGACATCAGACTCAATGAGTCAATATAGGAATTTCTTGATGGAGGAATAATTTATCTAAAATATGTTCAGTAGGTCTAATATAAACTTCTGTATGGCTGAAAAAAGTCAGATGGAGTCAATGACTATGTATAGAAAGTTCAAGATAGAGTACTCTTGGGCCAGAAATATGTTCATTAGGTCAAATATGGACTACAGTATGGCTGATGTGACATCAGAAGGCGTCAGTAAGTATATATAAAAAGTTCAAGATCAAGTACTGTTTGGCCAGAAATATGTTCAGTAGGTCTAATATGGACTACAGTATGGCTGATGTGACATCAGACTCAATGAGTCAATATAGGAATTTCTTGATGGAGGAATAATTTATCTAAAATATGTTCAGTAGGTCTAATATAAACTTCTGTATGGCTGAAAAAAGTCAGATGGAGTCAATGACTATGTATAGAAAGTTCAAGATAGAGTACTCTTGGGCCAGAAATATGTTCATTAGGTCAAATATGGACTACAGTATGGCTGATGTGACATCAGAAGGCGTCAGTAAGTATATATAAAATGTTCAAGATCAAGTACTGTTTGGCCAGAAATATGTTCAGTAGGTCTAATATGGACTACAACATGGCTGATGTGACATCAGACTCAATGAGTCAATATAGGAATTTCTTGATGGAGGAATAATTTATCTAAAATATGTTCAGTAGGTCTAATATTAACTTCTGTATGGCTGAAAAAAGTCAGATGGAGTCAATGACTATGTATAGATACTTCAAGATAGAGTACTCTTGGGCCAGAAATATGTTCATTAGGTCAAATATGGACTACAGTATGGCTGATGTGACAATCAGAAGGCGTCAGTAAGTATATATAAAAAGTTCAAGATCAAGTACTGTTTGGCCAGAAATATGTGCAGTAGGTCTAATTATGGACTACAGTATGGCTGATGTGACATCAGACTCAATGAGTCAATATAGGAATTTCTTGATGGAGGAATAATTTATCTAAAATATATTCAGTAGGTCAAATATAAACTTCTGTATGAGAGAAGTAACATCAAAAGGACTCAATAAGTGTGTATATGAAGTTCATGATCGAGGACTAATTTGCCAGAAATATGACCGTTAGGTCAAATATGCAATACTCTATGGCTGAAGGAACATCAGTATGAGGCATGTATATAAAGTTCATGATCAAGGACTCTTGGGACAGAAAAAACTTAATCAAGTCTAAATTGGACTCCTGTATGGCTGAAAAAAGTCAGATGGAGTCAAGGATTATGTATAGAAAGTTCAAGATAGAGTACTCTTGGGCCAGAAATTTGTTCAGTAGATCACATGGCTGATGTGACATCAGAAGGCGTCAATGAGTATATATAAAAACAATGTTGAATACTCTTTGGCCAGAAAAAATGTTCAGTCGGTCAAATATAGACTACTGTCTGGCCTATTTAACATCCGATGGAGTAAATAAGTATGTATATGAAGTTCATGAACGTGGACTAATTTGCCAGAGATATGTTCTGTGGGTCAAACATGGGCTCATGTATGGCTGAAATAATAAAGCAGTGAATCAATGAGTATGTATTGAAAGATCATGATCGAGTATTAATTTGCCAGAAATATGATCAGGATGTCAAACAGGCAATACTCTATGGCTGACGTATCATTAAAAGGAGTCAATGAGTTTATATAAAAAGTTCATCATCGAGGAATAATTTGCCCGAAATTTCCTCAGCAGGACAAAATGGGTTCATATATGGATGAAGTAAGATCAGAGTCAATCAATGAGTATGATTTGAAAGTTCAAGATTGAGTACTTTTGGGCCAGAAAAATGTTCATTAGGTCAAATATGGACTACAGTATGGCTGAAGTGACATCAGAAGGCGTCAGTAAGTATATATAAACAGTTCAAGATCAAGTACTGTTTGGCCAGAAATATGTCCAATAGGTCAAATATGCAATACTCTATGGCTGAAGTAACATCAGTATGAGGCATGTATATAGAGTTCATGATCGAGGACTCTTGGGACAGAAAAAAATTAATCAAGTCTAATATGGACTCCTACATGGCTGAAAAATTCAGATGGATTCAATGATTATGTATAGAAAGTTCAAGATAGAGTACTCTTGGGCCAGAAATATGTTCAATAGATCAAATATAAACTTCTATATGGCTGATGTGACATCAGAAGGCGTCAATGAGTATATATAAAAACTTCAATGTCGAATACTCTTTGTCCAGAAAAACTGTTCAGTCGGTCAAATATAGACTACTGTCTGGCCAATTTAACATCCGATGGAGTAAATAAGTATGTATATGAAGTTCATGAACGTGGACTAATTTGCCAGCGATATGATCTGTAGGTCAAACATGGGCTCATATATGGCTGAAATAATAAAGCAGTGAATCAATGAGTATGTATTGAAAGATCATGATCGAGTATTAATTTTCCAGAAATATGACCATTAGGTCAAATATGCAATACTCTATGGCTGAAGGAACATCAGTATGAGGCATGTATATAAAGTTCATGATCAAGGACTCTTGGGACAGAAAAAAATTTAATCAAGTCTAATATGGACTCCTGTATGGCTGAAAAAAGTCAGATGGAGTCAATGATTATGTATAGAAAGTTCAAGACAGAGTACTCTTGGGCCAGAAATTTGTTCAGTAGATCAAATATAGACTTCTATATGGCTGATGTGACATCAGAAGGCGTCAATGACTATATATAAAAACAATGTTGAATACTCTATGGCCAGAAAAAATGTTGAAAGATCATGAGCGAGTATTACTTTGCCAGAAATATGATCAGGATGTCAAACAGGCGATACTCTATGGCTGACGTATCATTAAAAGGAGTCAATGAGTTTATATAAAAAGTTCATCATCGAGGAATAATTTGCCCGAAATTTCATAAGCAGGACAAAATGGGTTCGTATATGGAAGAAGTAAGATCAGAGTGAATCAATGAGTTTGTTTTGAAAGTTCAAGATCAAGTACTTTTGGACCAGAAAAATGTTCACTCTGTCAGTAAGTATATATAAAATGTTCAAGATCAAGTACTCTTTGGCCAGAAATATGGCCATTACGTCAAATATGCAACACTCTATGGCTGAAGTGACATCAGTATGAGGCATGTATATAAAGTTCATGATCGAGGACTCTTGGGACAGACAAAATGTAATCAAGTCTAATATGGACTCCTATATGGCTGAAAAACTCAGATGGAGTCAATGACTATGTATAGAAGGTTCAAGATGGAGTACTTGGGCCAGAAATATGTTCAGACAGTCAGTCAAACATAGAATACTGTCTGGCTTATCTCACATCAGATGGAGGCAATGAGTCAGTATAGGAATTTCATGATCAAGGACTAATTTGCCAGAAATATATTCAGTAGGTCTTATATGGACTACAGTATGGCTGATGTGACATCAGACTCAATGAGACAGTATAGGAATTTCTTGATGGAGGAATAATTTATCTAAAATATGTTCAGTAGGTCTAATATAAACTTCTGTATGAGAGAAGTAACATCAGAAGGACTCAATAAGTGTGTATATGAAGTTCATGATCGAGGACTAATTTGCCAGAAATGTGACCGTTAGTTCAAATATGCAATACTCTATGGCTGAAGTAACATCAGTATAAGGCATGCATATAAAGTTCATGATCAAGGACTCTTGGGACAGAAAAAAATTAATCAAGTCTAATATGGACTCCTGTATGGCTGAAAAATTCAGATGGATTCAATGACTATGTATAGAAAGTTCAAGATAGAGTACTCTTGGGCCAGAAATATGTTCAATAGATCAAATATAAACTTCTATATGGCTGATGTGACATCAGAAGGCGTCAATGAGTATATATAAAAACTTCAATGTCGAATACTCTTTGTCCAGAAAAAATGTTCAGTCGGTCAAATATAGACTACTGTCTGGCCTATTTAACATCCGATGGAGTAAATAAGTATGTATATGAAGTTCATGAACGTGGACTAATATGCCAGCGATATAATCTGTAGGTCAAACATGGGCTCATACATGGCTGAAATAATAAAGCAGTGAATCAATGAGTATGTATTGAAAGATCATGATCGAGTATTAATTTGCCAGAAATATGACCATTAGGTCAAATATGCAATACTCTATGGCTGAAGGAATATCAGTATGAGGCATGTATATAAAGTTCATGATCAAGGACTCTTGGGACAGAAAAAAATTTAATCAAGTCTAATATGGACTCCTGTATGGCTGAAAAAATTCAGATGGAGTCAATGATTATGTATAGAAAGTTCAAGATAGAGTACTCTTGGGCCAGAAATTTGTTCAGTAGATCACATGGCTGATGTGACATCAGAAGGCATCAATGAGTATATATAAAAACAATGTTGAATACTCTTTGGCCAGAAAATTTTTTCAGTCGGTCAAATATAGACTACTGTCTGGCCTATTTAAAATCAGATGGAGTAAATAAGTATGTATATGAAGTTCATGAATGTGGACTAATTTGCCAGAGATATGTTCTGTAGGTCAAACATGGGCTCATATATGGCTGAAGTAATAAAGCAGTGAATCAGTGAGTATGTATTGAAAGTTCATGATCGAGTATTAATTTGCCAGAAATATGATCAGGATGTCAAACAGGCAATACTCTATGGCTGACGTATCATTAAAAGGAGTCAATGACTTGATATAAAAAGTTCATCATCGAGGAATAATTTGCCCGAAATTTCGTAAGCAGGACAAAATGGGTTCATATGTGGATGAAGTAAGATCAGAGTCAATCAATGAGTATGATTTGAAAGTTCAAGATTGAGTACTTTTGGGCCAGAAATATGTTCATTAGGTCAAATATGGACTACAGTATGGCTGAGGTGACATCAGAAGGCGTCAGTAAGTATATATAAAAAGTTCAAGATCAAGTACTGTTTGGCCAGAAATATGTCCAATAGGTCAAATATGCAATACTCTATGGCTGAAGTAACATCAGTATGAGGCATGTATATAGAGTTCATGATCGAGGACTCTTGGGACAGAAAAAAATTAATCAAGTCTAATATGGACTCCTACATGGCTGAAAAATTCAGATGGATTCAATGACTATGTATAGAAAGTTCAAGATAGAGTACTCTTGGGCCAGAAATGTGTTCAATAGATCAAATATAAACTTCTATATGGCTGATGTTACATCAGAAGGCGTCAGTGAGTATATATAAAATCTTCAATGTCGAATACTCTTTGTCCAGAAAAACTGTTCAGTCGGTCAAATATAGACTACTGTCTGGCCGATTTAACATCCGATGGAGTAAATAAGTATGTATATGAAGTTCATGAACGTGGACTAATTTGCCAGCGATATGATCTGTAGGTCAAACATGGGCTCATATATGGCTGAAATAATAAAGCAGTGAATCAATGAGTATGTATTGAAAGATCATGATCGAGTATTAATTTTCCAGAAATATGACCATTAGGTCAAATATGCAATACTCTATGGCTGAAGGAACATCAGTATAAGGCATGCATATAAAGTTCATGATCGAGGACTCTTGGCACAGAAAAAAATTTAATCAAGTCTAATATGGACTCCCGTATGGCTGAAAAAAGTCAGATGGAGTCAATGATTATGTATAGAAAGTTCAAGACAGAGTACTCTTGGGCCAGAAATTTGTTCAGTAGATCAAATATAGACTTCTATATGGCTGATGTGACATCAGAAGGCATCAATGAGTATATATAAAAACAATGTTGAATACTCTTTGGCCAGAAAAAATGTTGAAAGATCATGATCGAGTGTTACTTTGCCAGAAATATGATCAGGATGTCAAACAGGCAATACTCTATGGCTGACGTATCATTAAAAGGAGTCAATGAGTTTATATAAAAAGTTCATCATCGAGGAATAATTTGCCCGAAATTTCGTAAGCAGGACAAAATGGGTTCGTATACGGAAGAAGTAAGATCAGAGTGAATCAATGAGTATGTTTTGAAAGTTCAAGATCGAGTACTTTTGGGCCAGAAAAATGTTCACTCTGTCATATAGACCTTACTGTCTGGATAATCTAACATAGAATGGAGTCAATAAGTATGTATATGAAGTTCATGATCGAGGACTAATTTGCCAGAAATATGTTCAATATGGACTTCTTTATGGGTAAACTAACATCAGAAGGCGTCAAAAGTAATGTAGAAAAAGTTCAAGACCGAATGCTCTTTGGCTAGAAATGTGTCCTTTAGGTCAAATATGCAAATACTGTTTTGGCTGATGTATCATCAGACTCAATGTGTCAGTATGGATATGCTTTGATTGCTGACTAATTTGCCAGAAATTTGTTCAGTACGTCAAAATGGGTTCTTAAATGGCTGAAGTAAGATCAGACTGAAACAATGAGTTTGTATTGAAAGTTCAAGATCGAGTACTTTTGGGCCAGAAAAATGTTCAGTAGGTCAAATATGGACTACAGTGTGGCTGATGTGACATCAGAAGGTGTCAGTAAGTATATATAAAATGTTCAAGATCAAGTACTCTTTGGCCAGAAATATGGCCATTACGTCAAATATACAACACTCTATGGCTGAAGTGACATCAGTATGAGGCATGTATATAAAGTTCATGATCGAGGACTCTTGGGACAGACAAAATGTAATCAAGTCTAATATGGACTCCTATATGGCTGAAAAACTCAGATGGAGTCAATGACTATGTATAGAAGGTTCAAGATGGAGTACTCGGGCCAGAAATATGTTCAGACAGTCAGTCAAACATAGAATACTGTCTGGCTTATCTCACATCAGATGGAGGCAATGAGTCAGTATAGGAATTTCATGATCAAGGACTAATTTGCCAGAAATATGTTCAGTAGGTCTAATATGGACTACAGTATGGCTGATGTGACATCAGACTCAATGAGACAGTATAGGAATTTCTTGATGGAGGAATAATTTATCTAAAATATGTTCAGTAGGTCTAATATAAACTTCTGTATGAGAGAAGTAACATCAGAAGGACTCAATAAGTGTGTATATGAAGTTCATGATCGAGGACTAATTTGCCAGAAATGTGACCGTTAGTTCAAATATGCAATACTCTATGGCTGAAGTAACATCAGTATAAGGCATGCATATAAAGTTCATGATCGAGGACTCTTGGCACAGAAAAAAATTTAATCAAGTCTAATATGGACTCATATATGGCTGAAAAAATCAGATGGAGTCAATGACTATGTATAGAAAGTTCAAGATCGAGTATCTTGGGCCAGAAATATGTTCAGTAGATCAAATATAGACTTCTATATGGCTGATGTGACATCAGAAGGCGTCAATGAGTATATATAAAAACAATGTCAATGACATAGAAGGCTCTTGAGTGTCCAAAAAGAAATGAAATGAATTCAGTCTTTGGCCAGAAAATTTTTTCAGTCGGTCAAATATAGACTACTGTCTGGCCTATTTAAAATCAGATGGAGTAAATAAGTATGTATATGAAGTTCATGAATGTGGACTAATTTGCCAGAGATATGTTCTGTAGGTCAAACATGGGCTCATATATGGCTGAAGTAATAAAGCAGTGAATCAATGAGTATGTATTGAAAGTTCATGATCGAGTATTAATTTGCCAGAAATATGATCAGGATGTCAAACAGGCAATACTCTATGGCTGACGTATCATTAAAAGGAGTCAATGACTTGATATAAAAAGTTCATCATCGAGGAATAATTTGCCCGAAATTTCCTCAGCAGGACAAAATGGGTTCATATATGTATGAAGTAAGATCAGAGTCAATCAATGAGTATGATTTGAAAGTTCAAGATTGAGTACTTTTGGGCCAGAAATATGTTCATTAGGTCAAATATGGACTACAGTATGGCTGAGGTGACATCAGAAGGCGTCAGTAAGTATATATAAAAAGTTCAAGATCAAGTACTGTTTGGCCAGAAATATGTCCAATAGGTCAAATATGCAATACTCTATGGCTGAAGTAACATCAGTATGAGGCATGTATATAGAGTTCATGATCGAGGACTCTTGGGACAGAAAAAAATTAATCAAGTCTAATATGGACTCCTACATGGCTGAAAAATTCAGATGGATTCAATGACTATGTATAGAAAGTTCAAGATAGAGTACTCTTGGGCCAGAAATGTGTTCAATAGATCAAATATAAACTTCTATATGGCTGATGTGACATCAGAAGGCGTCAATGAGTATATATAAAAACAATGTTGAATACTCTTTGGCCAGAAAATATGTTGAAAGATCATGATCGAGTGTTACTTTGCCAGAAATATGATCAGGATGTCAAACAGGCAATACTCTATGGCTGAATACGTATCATATAAAAGGAGTCACGTATCATTAAAAGTATAAAAGTCAATGAGTCAAGATATATAAAAGTTCATCATCGAGGAATAATTTGCCCGAAATTTCGTAAGCAGGACAAAATGGGTTCGTATACGGAAGAAGTAAGATCAGAGTGAATCAATGAGTTTGTTTTGAAAGTTCAAGATCAAGTACTTTTGGGCCAGAAAAATGTTCACTCTGTCATATAGCCTTACTGTCTGGATAATCTAACATAGAATGGAGTCAATAAGTATGTATATGAAGTTCATGATCGAGGACTAATTTGCCAGAAATATGTTCAATATGGACTTCTTTATGGGTAAACTAACATCAGAAGGCGTCAAAAGTAATGTAGAAAAAGTTCAAGACCGAATGCTCTTTGGCTAGAAATGTGTCCTTTAGGTCAAATATGCAAATACTGTTTTGGCTGATGTATCATCAGACTCAATGTGTCAGTATGGAAATGCTTTGATTGCTGACTAATTTGCCAGAAATTTGTTCAGTATGTCAAAATGGGTTCTTAAATGGCTGAAGTAAGATCAGACTGAATCAATGAGTTTGTATTGAAAGTTCAAGATCGAGTACTTTTGGGCCAGAAAAATGTTCAGTAGGTCAAATATGGACTACAGTGTGGCTGATGTGACATCAGAAGGTGTCAGTAAGTATATATAAAATGTTCAAGATCAAGTACTCTTTGGCCAGAAATATGGCCATTATGTCAAATATGCAACACTCTATGGCTGAAGTAACATCAGTATGAGGCATGTATATAAAGTTCATGATCGAGGACTCTTGGGACAGACAAAATGTAATCAAGTCTAATATGGACTCCTATATGGCTGAAAAACTCAGATGGAGTCAATGACTATGTATAGAAGGTTCAAGATGGAGTACTCGGGCCAGAAATATGTTCAGACAGTCAGTCAAACATAGAATACTGTCTGGCTTATCTCACATCAGATGGAGGCAATGAGTCAGTATAGGAATTTCATGATCAAGGACTAATTTGCCAGAAATATGTTCAGTAGGTCTAATATGGACTACAGTATGGCTGATGTGATATCAGACTCAATGAGACAGTATAGGAATTTCTTGATGGAGGAATAATTTATCTAAAATATGTTCAGTAGGTCTAATATAAACTTCTGTATGAGAGAAGTAACATCAGAAGGACTCAATAAGTGTGTATATGAAGTTCATGATCGAGGACTAATTTGCCAGAAATGTGACCGTTAGTTCAAATATGCAATACTCTATGGCTGAAGTAACATCAGTATAAGGCATGCATATAAAGTTCATGATCAAGGACTCTTGGGACAGAAAATAATTTAATCAAGTCTAATATGGACTCCTGTATGGCTGAAAAAAGTCAGATGGAGTCAATGATTATGTATAGAAAGTTCAAGATAGAGTACTCTTGGGCCAGAAATTTGTTCAGTAGATCAAATATAGACTTCTATATGGCTGATGTGACATCAGAAGGCGTCAATGAGTATATATAAAAACAATGTTGAATACTCTTTGGCCAGAAAAAATGTTCAGTCAAATATAGACTACTGTCTGGCCTATTTAACATCCGATGGAGTAAATAAGTATGTATATGAAGTTCATGAACGTGGACTAATTTGCCAGAAATATGTTCAATGTGGACTTCTTTAAGGGTAAACTAACATCAGAAGGCGTCAAAAGTAATGTAGACAAAGTTCAAGACCGAATGCTCTTTGGCTAGAAATGTGTCCTTTAGGTCAAATATGCAAATACTGTTTTGGCTGATGTATCATCAGACTCAATGTGTCAGTATGGATATGCTTTGATTGCTGACTAATTTGCCAGAAATTTGTTCAGTACGTCAAAATGGGTTCTTAAATGGCTGCAGTAAGATCAGACTGAATCAATGAGTTTGTATTGACAGTTCAAGATCGAGTACTTTTGGGCCAGAAAAATGTTCAGTAGGTCAAATATGGACTACAGTGTGGCTGATGTGACATCAGAAGGTGTCAGTAAGTATACATAAAATGTTCAAGATCAAGTACTCTTTGGCCAGAAATATGGCCATTATGTCAAATATGCAACACTCTATGGCTGAAGTAACATCAGTATGAGGCATGTATATAAAGTTCATGATCGAGGACTCTTGGGACAGAAAAAAATTTAATCAAGTCTAATATGGACTCATATATGGCTGAAAAAATCAGATGGAGTCAATGACTATGTATAGAAAGTTCAAGATCGAGTATTCGGCCAGAAATATGTTCAGTAGATCAAATATAGACTTCTATATGGCTGATGTGACATCAGAAGGCGTCAATGAGTATATATAAAAACAATGTCGAATACTCTTTGGCCAGAAAATTTTTTCAGTCGGTCAAATATAGACTACTGTCTGGCCTATTTAAAATCAGATGGAGTAAATAAGTATGTAT
>NW_025953423.1:0-39887 GCF_018812025.1 Megalobrama amblycephala | reverse complement strand
ATGGCTGATGTGACATCAGACTCAATGAGTCAATATAGGAATTTCTTGATGGAGGAATAATTTATCTAAAATATGTTCAGTAGGTCTAATATAAACTTCTGTATGGCTGAAAAAAGTCAGATGGAGTCAATGACTATGTATAGAAAGTTCAAGATAGAGTACTCTTGGGCCAGAAATATGTTCATTAGGTCAAATATGGACTACAGTATGGCTGATGTGACATCAGAAGGCGTCAGTAAGTATATATAAAATGTTCAAGATCAAGTACTGTTTGGCCAGAAATATGTTCAGTAGGTCTAATATGGACTACAACATGGCTGATGTGACATCAGACTCAATGAGTCAATATAGGAATTTCTTGATGGAGGAATAATTTATCTAAAATATGTTCAGTAGGTCTAATATTAACTTCTGTATGGCTGAAAAAAGTCAGATGGAGTCAATGACTATGTATAGATACTTCAAGATAGAGTACTCTTGGGCCAGAAATATGTTCATTAGGTCAAATATGGACTACAGTATGGCTGATGTGACAATCAGAAGGCGTCAGTAAGTATATATAAAAAGTTCAAGATCAAGTACTGTTTGGCCAGAAATATGTGCAGTAGGTCTAATTATGGACTACAGTATGGCTGATGTGACATCAGACTCAATGAGTCAATATAGGAATTTCTTGATGGAGGAATAATTTATCTAAAATATATTCAGTAGGTCAAATATAAACTTCTGTATGAGAGAAGTAACATCAAAAGGACTCAATAAGTGTGTATATGAAGTTCATGATCGAGGACTAATTTGCCAGAAATATGACCGTTAGGTCAAATATGCAATACTCTATGGCTGAAGGAACATCAGTATGAGGCATGTATATAAAGTTCATGATCAAGGACTCTTGGGACAGAAAAAACTTAATCAAGTCTAAATTGGACTCCTGTATGGCTGAAAAAAGTCAGATGGAGTCAAGGATTATGTATAGAAAGTTCAAGATAGAGTACTCTTGGGCCAGAAATTTGTTCAGTAGATCACATGGCTGATGTGACATCAGAAGGCGTCAATGAGTATATATAAAAACAATGTTGAATACTCTTTGGCCAGAAAAAATGTTCAGTCGGTCAAATATAGACTACTGTCTGGCCTATTTAACATCCGATGGAGTAAATAAGTATGTATATGAAGTTCATGAACGTGGACTAATTTGCCAGAGATATGTTCTGTGGGTCAAACATGGGCTCATGTATGGCTGAAATAATAAAGCAGTGAATCAATGAGTATGTATTGAAAGATCATGATCGAGTATTAATTTGCCAGAAATATGATCAGGATGTCAAACAGGCAATACTCTATGGCTGACGTATCATTAAAAGGAGTCAATGAGTTTATATAAAAAGTTCATCATCGAGGAATAATTTGCCCGAAATTTCCTCAGCAGGACAAAATGGGTTCATATATGGATGAAGTAAGATCAGAGTCAATCAATGAGTATGATTTGAAAGTTCAAGATTGAGTACTTTTGGGCCAGAAAAATGTTCATTAGGTCAAATATGGACTACAGTATGGCTGAAGTGACATCAGAAGGCGTCAGTAAGTATATATAAACAGTTCAAGATCAAGTACTGTTTGGCCAGAAATATGTCCAATAGGTCAAATATGCAATACTCTATGGCTGAAGTAACATCAGTATGAGGCATGTATATAGAGTTCATGATCGAGGACTCTTGGGACAGAAAAAAATTAATCAAGTCTAATATGGACTCCTACATGGCTGAAAAATTCAGATGGATTCAATGATTATGTATAGAAAGTTCAAGATAGAGTACTCTTGGGCCAGAAATATGTTCAATAGATCAAATATAAACTTCTATATGGCTGATGTGACATCAGAAGGCGTCAATGAGTATATATAAAAACTTCAATGTCGAATACTCTTTGTCCAGAAAAACTGTTCAGTCGGTCAAATATAGACTACTGTCTGGCCAATTTAACATCCGATGGAGTAAATAAGTATGTATATGAAGTTCATGAACGTGGACTAATTTGCCAGCGATATGATCTGTAGGTCAAACATGGGCTCATATATGGCTGAAATAATAAAGCAGTGAATCAATGAGTATGTATTGAAAGATCATGATCGAGTATTAATTTTCCAGAAATATGACCATTAGGTCAAATATGCAATACTCTATGGCTGAAGGAACATCAGTATGAGGCATGTATATAAAGTTCATGATCAAGGACTCTTGGGACAGAAAAAAATTTAATCAAGTCTAATATGGACTCCTGTATGGCTGAAAAAAGTCAGATGGAGTCAATGATTATGTATAGAAAGTTCAAGACAGAGTACTCTTGGGCCAGAAATTTGTTCAGTAGATCAAATATAGACTTCTATATGGCTGATGTGACATCAGAAGGCGTCAATGACTATATATAAAAACAATGTTGAATACTCTATGGCCAGAAAAAATGTTGAAAGATCATGAGCGAGTATTACTTTGCCAGAAATATGATCAGGATGTCAAACAGGCGATACTCTATGGCTGACGTATCATTAAAAGGAGTCAATGAGTTTATATAAAAAGTTCATCATCGAGGAATAATTTGCCCGAAATTTCATAAGCAGGACAAAATGGGTTCGTATATGGAAGAAGTAAGATCAGAGTGAATCAATGAGTTTGTTTTGAAAGTTCAAGATCAAGTACTTTTGGACCAGAAAAATGTTCACTCTGTCAGTAAGTATATATAAAATGTTCAAGATCAAGTACTCTTTGGCCAGAAATATGGCCATTACGTCAAATATGCAACACTCTATGGCTGAAGTGACATCAGTATGAGGCATGTATATAAAGTTCATGATCGAGGACTCTTGGGACAGACAAAATGTAATCAAGTCTAATATGGACTCCTATATGGCTGAAAAACTCAGATGGAGTCAATGACTATGTATAGAAGGTTCAAGATGGAGTACTTGGGCCAGAAATATGTTCAGACAGTCAGTCAAACATAGAATACTGTCTGGCTTATCTCACATCAGATGGAGGCAATGAGTCAGTATAGGAATTTCATGATCAAGGACTAATTTGCCAGAAATATATTCAGTAGGTCTTATATGGACTACAGTATGGCTGATGTGACATCAGACTCAATGAGACAGTATAGGAATTTCTTGATGGAGGAATAATTTATCTAAAATATGTTCAGTAGGTCTAATATAAACTTCTGTATGAGAGAAGTAACATCAGAAGGACTCAATAAGTGTGTATATGAAGTTCATGATCGAGGACTAATTTGCCAGAAATGTGACCGTTAGTTCAAATATGCAATACTCTATGGCTGAAGTAACATCAGTATAAGGCATGCATATAAAGTTCATGATCAAGGACTCTTGGGACAGAAAAAAATTAATCAAGTCTAATATGGACTCCTGTATGGCTGAAAAATTCAGATGGATTCAATGACTATGTATAGAAAGTTCAAGATAGAGTACTCTTGGGCCAGAAATATGTTCAATAGATCAAATATAAACTTCTATATGGCTGATGTGACATCAGAAGGCGTCAATGAGTATATATAAAAACTTCAATGTCGAATACTCTTTGTCCAGAAAAAATGTTCAGTCGGTCAAATATAGACTACTGTCTGGCCTATTTAACATCCGATGGAGTAAATAAGTATGTATATGAAGTTCATGAACGTGGACTAATATGCCAGCGATATAATCTGTAGGTCAAACATGGGCTCATACATGGCTGAAATAATAAAGCAGTGAATCAATGAGTATGTATTGAAAGATCATGATCGAGTATTAATTTGCCAGAAATATGACCATTAGGTCAAATATGCAATACTCTATGGCTGAAGGAATATCAGTATGAGGCATGTATATAAAGTTCATGATCAAGGACTCTTGGGACAGAAAAAAATTTAATCAAGTCTAATATGGACTCCTGTATGGCTGAAAAAATTCAGATGGAGTCAATGATTATGTATAGAAAGTTCAAGATAGAGTACTCTTGGGCCAGAAATTTGTTCAGTAGATCACATGGCTGATGTGACATCAGAAGGCATCAATGAGTATATATAAAAACAATGTTGAATACTCTTTGGCCAGAAAATTTTTTCAGTCGGTCAAATATAGACTACTGTCTGGCCTATTTAAAATCAGATGGAGTAAATAAGTATGTATATGAAGTTCATGAATGTGGACTAATTTGCCAGAGATATGTTCTGTAGGTCAAACATGGGCTCATATATGGCTGAAGTAATAAAGCAGTGAATCAGTGAGTATGTATTGAAAGTTCATGATCGAGTATTAATTTGCCAGAAATATGATCAGGATGTCAAACAGGCAATACTCTATGGCTGACGTATCATTAAAAGGAGTCAATGACTTGATATAAAAAGTTCATCATCGAGGAATAATTTGCCCGAAATTTCGTAAGCAGGACAAAATGGGTTCATATGTGGATGAAGTAAGATCAGAGTCAATCAATGAGTATGATTTGAAAGTTCAAGATTGAGTACTTTTGGGCCAGAAATATGTTCATTAGGTCAAATATGGACTACAGTATGGCTGAGGTGACATCAGAAGGCGTCAGTAAGTATATATAAAAAGTTCAAGATCAAGTACTGTTTGGCCAGAAATATGTCCAATAGGTCAAATATGCAATACTCTATGGCTGAAGTAACATCAGTATGAGGCATGTATATAGAGTTCATGATCGAGGACTCTTGGGACAGAAAAAAATTAATCAAGTCTAATATGGACTCCTACATGGCTGAAAAATTCAGATGGATTCAATGACTATGTATAGAAAGTTCAAGATAGAGTACTCTTGGGCCAGAAATGTGTTCAATAGATCAAATATAAACTTCTATATGGCTGATGTTACATCAGAAGGCGTCAGTGAGTATATATAAAATCTTCAATGTCGAATACTCTTTGTCCAGAAAAACTGTTCAGTCGGTCAAATATAGACTACTGTCTGGCCGATTTAACATCCGATGGAGTAAATAAGTATGTATATGAAGTTCATGAACGTGGACTAATTTGCCAGCGATATGATCTGTAGGTCAAACATGGGCTCATATATGGCTGAAATAATAAAGCAGTGAATCAATGAGTATGTATTGAAAGATCATGATCGAGTATTAATTTTCCAGAAATATGACCATTAGGTCAAATATGCAATACTCTATGGCTGAAGGAACATCAGTATAAGGCATGCATATAAAGTTCATGATCGAGGACTCTTGGCACAGAAAAAAATTTAATCAAGTCTAATATGGACTCCCGTATGGCTGAAAAAAGTCAGATGGAGTCAATGATTATGTATAGAAAGTTCAAGACAGAGTACTCTTGGGCCAGAAATTTGTTCAGTAGATCAAATATAGACTTCTATATGGCTGATGTGACATCAGAAGGCATCAATGAGTATATATAAAAACAATGTTGAATACTCTTTGGCCAGAAAAAATGTTGAAAGATCATGATCGAGTGTTACTTTGCCAGAAATATGATCAGGATGTCAAACAGGCAATACTCTATGGCTGACGTATCATTAAAAGGAGTCAATGAGTTTATATAAAAAGTTCATCATCGAGGAATAATTTGCCCGAAATTTCGTAAGCAGGACAAAATGGGTTCGTATACGGAAGAAGTAAGATCAGAGTGAATCAATGAGTATGTTTTGAAAGTTCAAGATCGAGTACTTTTGGGCCAGAAAAATGTTCACTCTGTCATATAGCCTTACTGTCTGGATAATCTAACATAGAATGGAGTCAATAAGTATGTATATGAAGTTCATGATCGAGGACTAATTTGCCAGAAATATGTTCAATGTGGACTTCTTTATGGGTAAACTAACATCAGAAGGCGTCAAAAGTAATGTAGAAAAAGTTCAAGACCGAATGCTCTTTGGCTAGAAATGTGTCCTTTAGGTCAAATATGCAAATACTGTTTTGGCTGATGTATCATCAGACTCAATGTGTCAGTATGGATATGCTTTGATTGCTGACTAATTTGCCAGAAATTTGTTCAGTACGTCAAAATGGGTTCTTAAATGGCTGAAGTGAGATCAGACTGAATCAATGAGTTTGTATTGACAGTTCAAGATCGAGTACTTTTGGGCCAGAAAAATGTTCAGTAGGTCAAATATGGACTACAGTGTGGCTGATGTGACATCAGAAGGTGTCAGTAAGTATATATAAAATGTTCAAGATCAAGTACTCTTTGGCCAGAAATATGGCCATTACGTCAAATATACAACACTCTATGGCTGAAGTGACATCAGTATGAGGCATGTATATAAAGTTCATGATCGAGGACTCTTGGGACAGACAAAATGTAATCAAGTCTAATATGGACTCATATATGGCTGAAAAAATCAGATGGAGTCAATGACTATGTATAGAAAGTTCAAGATCGAGTATTCGGCCAGAAATATGTTCAGTAGATCAAATATAGACTTCTATATGGCTGATGTGACATCAGAAGGCGTCAATGAGTATATATAAAAACAATGTCGAATACTCTTTGGCCAGAAAATTTTTTCAGTCGGTCAAATATAGACTACTGTCTGGCCTATTTAAAATCAGATGGAGTAAATAAGTATGTATATGAAGTTCATGAATGTGGACTAATTTGCCAGAGATATGTTCTGTAGGTCAAACATGGGCTCATATATGGCTGAAGTAATAAAGCAGTGAATCAATGAGTATGTATTGAAAGTTCATGATCGAGTATTAATTTGCCAGAAATATGATCAGGATGTCAAACAGGCAATACTCTATGGCTGACGTATCATTAAAAGGAGTCAATGAGTTTATATAAAAAGTTCATCATCGAGGAATAATTTGCCCGAAATTTCGTAAGCAGGACAAAATGGGTTCGTATATGGAAGAAGTAAGATCAGAGTGAATCAATGAGTATGTTTTGAAAGTTCAAGATCAAGTACTTTTGGGCCAGAAAAATGTTCACTCTGTCATATAGCCTTACTGTCTGGATAATCTAACATAGAATGGAGTCAATAAGTATGTATATGAAGTTCATGATCGAGGACTAATTTGCCAGAAATATGTTCAATGTGGACTTCTTTATGGGTAAACTAACATCAGAAGGCGTCAAAAGTAATGTAGAAAAAGTTCAAGACCGAATGCTCTTTGGCTAGAAATGTGTCCTTTAGGTCAAATATGCAAATACTGTTTTGGCTGATGTATCATCAGACTCAATGTGTCAGTATGGATATGCTTTGATTGCTGACTAATTTGCCAGAAATTTGTTCAGTACGTCAAAATGGGTTCTTAAATGGCTGAAGTAAGATCAGACTGAATCAATGAGTTTGTATTGAAAGTTCAAGATCGAGTACTTTTGGGCCAGAAAAATGTTCAGTAGGTCAAATATGGACTACAGTGTGGCTGATGTGACATCAGAAGGTGTCAGTAAGTATATATAAAATGTTCAAGATCAAGTACTCTTTGGCCAGAAATATGGCCATTACGTCAAATATGCAACACTCTATGGCTGAAGTGACATCAGTATGAGGCATGTATATAAAGTTCATGATCGAGGACTCTTGGGACAGACAAAATGTAATCAAGTCTAATATGGACTCCTATATGGCTGAAAAACTCAGATGGAGTCAATGACTATGTATAGAAGGTTCAAGATGGAGTACTCGGGCCAGAAATATGTTCAGACAGTCAGTCAAACATAGAATACTGTCTGGCTTATCTCACATCAGATGGAGGCAATGAGTCAGTATAGGAATTTCATGATCAAGGACTAATTTGCCAGAAATATGTTCAGTAGGTCTAATATGGACTACAGTATGGCTGATGTGACATCAGACTCAATGAGACAGTATAGGAATTTCTTGATGGAGGAATAATTTATCTAAAATATGTTCAGTAGGTCTAATATAAACTTCTGTATGAGAGAAGTAACATCAGAAGGACTCAATAAGTGTGTATATGAAGTTCATGATCGAGGACTAATTTGCCAGAAATGTGACCGTTAGTTCAAATATGCAATACTCTATGGCTGAAGTAACATCAGTATAAGGCATGCATATAAAGTTCATGATCGAGGACTCTTGGGACAGAAAAAAATTTAATCAAGTCTAATATGGACTCATATATGGCTGAAAAAATCAGATGGAGTCAATGACTATGTATAGAAAGTTCAAGATCGAGTATTCGGCCAGAAATATTTTCAGTAGATCAAATATAGACTTCTATATGGCTGATGTGACATCAGAAGGCGTCAATGAGTATATATAAAAACAATGTCGAATACTCTTTGGCCAGAAAGATTTTCAGTCGGTCAAATATAGACTACTGTCTGGCTTATTTAAAATCAGATGGAGTAAATAAGTATGTATATGAAGTTCATGAACGTGGACTAATTTGCCAGAGATATGTTCTGTAGGTCAAACATGGGCTCATATATGGCTGAAATAATAAAGCAGTGAATCAATGAGTATGTATTGAAAGATCATGATCGAGTATTAATTTGCCAGAAATATGATCAGGATGTCAAACAGGCAATACTCTATGGCTGACGTATCATTAAAAGGAGTCAATGACGTTCAAGATCGAGTACTTTTGGGCCAGAAATATGTTCATTAGGTCAAATATGGACTACAGTATGGCTGATGTGACATCAGAAGGCGTCAGTAAGTATATATAAAATGTTCAAGATCAAGTACTGTTTGGCCAGAAATATGTCCAATAGGTCAAATATGCAATACTCTATGGCTGAAGTAACATCAGTATGAGGCATATATATAGAGTTCATGATCGAGGACTCTTGGAACAGAAAAAAGTTTAATCAAGTCTAATATGGACTCCTACATGGCTGAAAAATTCAGATGGATTCAATGACTGTGTATAGAAAGTTCAAGATCAAGTACTGTTTGGCCAGAAATATGTCCGTTAGGTCAAATGTGCAATACTTTATAGCTGACGTTTCATCAAAAGGAGTCAAAGAGTCAGTATAGAAATTTCTTGATTGAGGACTAATTTCCCAGAAATATGTTTAATTGGTCTAATATGGACTGACTGATTGGTGATGTAACATCAGAAAGAGTCAATGATAATGTATAAACAGTTCAAGATCGACTGCTCTTTGGCTAGAAATGTGTCCTTTAGGTCAAATATACAAATACAGTATTGGCTGACGTATCATCAGACTCAATGAGTTAGTATAGGAATTTTTTGATAAGGAATAATTTATCTAAAATATGTTCAGTAGGTCTAATATAAACTTGTGTATGAGAGAAGTAACATCAGAAGGACTCAATAAGTGTGTATATGAAGTTCATGATCGAGGACTAATTTGCCAGAAATATGACCGTTAGTTCAAATATGCAATACTCTATGGCTGAAGTAACATCAGTATAAGGCATGTATATAAAGTTCATGATCAAGGACTCTTGAGACAGAAAAAATTTTATCAAGTCTAATATGGACTCCTACATGACTGAAAAATTCAGATGGATTCAATGACTATGTATAGAAAGTTCAAGATCAAGAACTGCTTGGCCAGAAATATGTCTGTTAGGTCAAATGTGCAATACTTTATAGCTGACTTTTCATCAGAAGGAGTCAAAGAGTCAGTATAGAAATTTCTTGATGGAGGACCTAATTTCCCAGAAATTGGTCTAATATGGACTGACTTATTGGTGATGTAACATCAGAAAGAGTCAATAAGTCATGCACTGTATACAAGAACTAATGTATTCCTCAAGCAATGAAGAGAAAATATAAAATATTTGGTGTTGCAGTGAATGAACTAATCATCCCTTATGCACTGAAGAGATAACACAACGTGCAGTAAGTTATTCCGTTTTGCACTTGAAGAGATAGCTCGACAGGCGCTTGTTGCACTGCGTTGTATACAAGCACTAACTCTTTCCTGTGTGCACTGAAGAGAAAACAAATCACATATGCTGTTGCACTGCAGTGCATGAAGAACTAACTGTTTCATTGCATTGTGTACAATAGTTAAATTATTACGATTTGCATAGAAGAAATTAATATAACTATGACCTGTTGCATTCTAACATGTAAGTTATGCACTGTTTCCTTGCATTGTATACGATAACTAAGGTATTCCTCATGTAATGAAGAGAAAACAAAATATTTGGTGTTGCAATTAATAAACGAAATTATCCCTTATTACATAACATGTGCATTGCTGTGAGTTATTCCGTTTTGCACTTGAAGAGATAACTCGACAGGCGCTTGTTGCACTGCGTTGCATACAAGAACTAACTCTTTCTCTTTGTGCATTGAAGAGAAAACAAATCACATACTATTTGATTTAACTGAACTGTTTCATTGCATTGCGTAAATAGTTAAATTATTACGATTTGCATAGAAGAAATCAATAGAACTATGTCCTGTTGCGTTGCAACGTGTAAGTTATGCAATATGTCCTCGCACTGTATACGAGAACTAAGATGTTCTTAATGCATTGGAGGAGAAAACAAAATATTTGGAGTTGCAAAGAATGAATTAACTCATTTGTTGTGCATTGAAGAGATGACACATAACAGGTGCGTTGCAGTGAGTTATTCCGTTTTGCACATGAAGGGATAACTCGACAGGCGCTTGTTGCACTGCGTTGCATACAAGAACTAACTTTTTCCTTTGTGCACTGAAGAGAAAACGAATCACATATGCTGTTGCCCTGCAATAAATACAAGAACTGTTTCATTGCATTGCATACAGTAAATAACTTGTGTTGTGCATAGAAGAAATTAAAATAACATATGTGCTGTTGCATTGCAACATATAAGTTATACACGGTTTCCTTGCACTGTATACAAGAACTAACTTTTTCCTCATGCATTGAAGAGATTATAACACATTACACGTGGTGTTGCGATGAATGCACTATACTCATCCTTTATGCACTAAAGAGATAACACATAACGTACATTGCATTGCAGTAAGTAAATTCGTTTTGCAGTAAATGAGATAACGCGACAGGTGCTTGTTGCACTGTAATACAAGCAAGAACTAACTCTTTCTCTTTGTGCAATGAAGAGAAAACAAATCACATATGCTGTTGCCCTGCATTAAATACAAGAACGGTTTCATTGCATTGCATACAGTACATAACTTGTGTTGTGCATAGAAGAAATTAATATAACATATGTGCTGTTGCATTGCAACATATAAGTAATACACGGTTTCCTAGCACTGTATACAAGAACTAATTTTTTCCTCATGCATTGAAGAGATTATAACACATTACACGTGGTGTTGCGATGAATGCACTATACTCATCCTTTATGCACTAAAGAGATAACACATAACGTACATTGCATTGCAGTAAGTAATTCCGTTTATTCAGTGAAGAGATAACACGGCAGGTGCTTTTGCACTGCAATGCATCAAGAACTAACTGTTTCACTGCATTGCCTACAATAGTTAAATTTTTACGATTTGCATAGAAGAAATTAAAATAACTATTATGACCTGTTGCATTCTAACGTGTGATTTATGCACCGTTTCCTTGCATTGTGTACGATAAATAAGGTATTCCTCATGCAATAAAGAGAAAATATAAAATATTTGGTGTTGCAATTAATGAACGAAATCATCCCTTATCCACTAAAGAGATAATAACACATAACATGTGCATTGCATTGCAGTGAGTTGTTCCGTTTTGCACATGAAGAGATAATTCCACAGGCGCTTGTCGCACTGCGTTGCATACATAACTAACTCCTTCCTGTGTGCACTGAAGAGAAAACAAATCACATATGCCGTTGCACTGCAATGCATCAAGAACTGTTTCATTGCATTTGCGTAAATAGTTAAATTATTACGATTTGCATAGAAGAAATCAATAGAACTATGTCCTGTTGCGTTGCAACGTGTAAGTTATGCAATATGTCCTTGCACTGTATACGAGAACTAAGATGTTCTTAATGCATTGAAGAGAAAACAAAATATTTGGAGTTGCAAAGAATGAATTAACTCATTTGTTGTGCATTGAAGGGATGACACATAACAGGTGCGTTGCAGTGAGTTATTCCGTTTTGCACATGAAGGGATAACTCGACAGGCGCTTGTTGCACTGCGTTGCATACAAGAACTAACTTTTTCCTTTGTGCACTGAAGAGAAAACGAATCACATATGCTGTTGCCCTGCAATAAATACAAGAACTGTTTCATTGCATTGCATACAGTAAATAACTTGTGTTGTGCATAGAAGAAATTAAAATAACATATGTGCTGTTGCATTGCAACATATAAGTTATACACGGTTTCCTTGCACTGTATACAAGAACAAATTTTTTCCTCATGCATTGAATAGATTATAACACATTACACGTGGTGTTGCGATGAATGCACTATACTCATCCTTTATGCACTAAAGAGATAACACATAACGTACATTGCATTGCAGTAAGTAATTCCGTTTATTCCGTGAAGAGATAACACGGCAGGTGCTTTTGCACTGCAATGCATCAAGAACTAACTGTTTCACTGCATTGCCTACAATAGTTAAATTATTACGATTTGCATAGAAGAAATTAAAATAACTATTATGACCTGTTGCATTCTAACGTGTGATTTATGCACCGTTTCCTTGCATTGTGTACGATAAATAAGGTATTCCTCATGCAATAAAGAGAAAATATAAAATATTTGGTGTTGCAATTAATGAACGAAATCATCCCTTATCCACTAAAGAGATAATAACACATAACATGTGCATTGCATTGCAGTGAGTTGTTCCGTTTTGCACATGAAGAGATAATTCCACAGGCGCTTGTCGCACTGCGTTGCATACATAATTAACTCCTTCCTGTGTGCACTGAAGAGAAAACAAATCACATATGAGGTTGCACTGCAATGCATCAAGAACTGTTTCATTGCATTTGCGTATAATAGTTAAATTATTACGATTTGCATAGAAGAAATTAATATAACTATAACCTATGGCGTTGCAACGTGTAAGGTTATGCAATATGTCTTTGCATTGTATACGAGAACTAAGGTGTTCTTAATGCATTGAAGAGAAAACATAAAATATTTGGAGTTGCATTGAATGAACTAACTCATTTGTTGTGCATTGAAGAGATGACACATAACAGGTGCATTGCAATGAGTTATTCCGTTTTGCGCTTGAAGGGATTGCATTGCAACATATAAGTTATACACGGTTTCCTTGCACTGTATACAAGAACTAACTTTTTCCTCATGCATTGAAGAGATTATAACACATTACACGTGGTGTTGCGATGAATGCACTATACTCATCCTTTATGCACTAAAGAGATAACACATAACGTAGATTGCACTGCAGTAAGTAAATTCGTTTTGCAGTAAATGAGATAATATTTGGAGTTGCAATGAATGAACTAACTCATTTGTTGTGCATTGAAGAGATGACACATAACAGGTGCATTGCAGTGAGTTATTCCGTTTTGCAGTAAATTAGACAACACGACAGGTGCTTGTCTGTACTGCTTTGCAAGCAAGAACGAACTCTTTCCCTTTGTGTATTGAAGAGAAAAGATCAAATATTTTGTGTTGCAATGAATGAACTGATCATCCCTTATGCACTGAAGAGATAACACAACTTGCATTGCATTGCAGTAATTCATTCCGTTTTTGCACTTGAAGAGATAACTGGACATGCGCTTGTTGCACTGCGTTGCATAAAAGAACTAACTCTTTCCTGTGTGCAGTGAAGAGACTTCAAATGACATATGCTGTTGCACTGCAATAAATACAAGAACTGTTCTTTGCATTGCATACAATAAATAACTTGTGTTGTGCATAGAAGAAATTAATATAACATATTGTGCTGTTGCATTGCAACATATAAGTTATACACGGTTTCCTAGCACTGTATACAAGAACTAACTCTTTCTCTTTGTGCATTGAAGAGAAAACAAATAACTAAGGTATTCCTCATGCAATGAAGAGAAAACATAAAATATTTGGTGTTGTTTTCATATTAATGAACACCACATGTGCATTGCATTGCAGTGGTTATTCCGTTTTGCAGTAAATGAGACAACACGACAGGTGCTTGTTGCACTTCATTGAAAGCAAGAACTTTTTCCTTTGTGCATTGAGGAGAAAACCAATCACATATATGCTGTTGCATTGCAATACATCAACAACTGTTTCACTGGAGTGCAAACAATAGTTAACATTACGCTGTGTATAGATAAAGTTAATTTAACATATTTGCTTTTGCATCGCAACGTTTAAGTTTTGCACTGTTTTCTTGTATTGTATATACACAAACTTTATTCAAAAGTTATTCTTCATTCATTGAAGAGATATAACACACTACACGTGGTGTTGCGATGAATGAACTAACTCATCCTTTATGCATTGAAGAGATAACAGGCCCTATTAATATATGATACTATTTCCTATTTCCTTCCATTGTATACTAAACTAACTTGTGCCGTTGTGCCATGAAAAGATAACACAACAGGGGTGCTTTTGCACTGCATTGTATACAAGAAATAAAATGACATATTTCGTTGTGTAATAAAGAGTGAAGCAAGCATGCACTGTATCTTTGTATTGTATAAAGAACAAAGATGTGAAATAGAAGAGATAACACATACCATATGTCATGTTGATTTGCAATAAATACGAAAACTAAATCATTTTATTTGTGCATTGAAGAGATAACATTGCATTTTCATACATGACCTAACTTAAACCGTTGTGCAGGATGAGTAACATATAAGGTATGCACTGTACAGAACTAACTCATGTCGTTTGTGCATTGAAGAGATAGCCTAAGTGCATTGCATTTCATACACGATCTAACCTTCATCCATTATGCGGTGAAGCGATAACACATAACATGTTGAATTGCATCCAAAATCCTAACTTATAAACTTATTTCGCTATTGCAATGCATAAAAGAAGGTTTTCGCTTTTTCATTACATTGTATAACTTATTACGTTGTGCATTGAACAGATAACACATACCATATGTGCTTTTGCATTGAAATAAATACAACAAATAATTCATTTCATGTCTGCATTGAAGAGATACATAACATATCTAATAACATTGCATTCAAAATATGAATTATTCCGTTGAATATTTCTGGCAAATTAGTCCTCGATCATGAACTTTCTATACATGCTCATTGACTCCTGATTATATTTCAGCCATACAATATTACATATTTGATTTAATGGACATATTTCTGAACAAAGAGTACACGATCTTAAACTTTTTATACATTATCATTGACCCCTGATGTTACTTAACTCATACAGAAGTCCATATTAGACCTACTGACCTGGGCAAAGAGTGTTTTGACATTAAAGTTTCTTACCCAAGTGTACTCTAACGTGAACTTTATATACATACTCATTGCCTTACTCTGATGTTACTTCAGACACACATGAGCCCATGTTTGACTTACTGGACATATTTTTGGCAATTAGTTCTCAGTCATTAACTTTTTATATAAACTCAATGACTCCTTTTGATGATACGTCAGTCAGAGAGTATTGCATATTTGACCTAATGGAAATATTTCTAGCAAATTAGTCCTCGATCATGAACTTTCTATAGATACTCATTGACCCCTTCTGATGAATATTGCATATCTATGAGTTATATTTCTGGACAAAGAGCACTCAATCTTGAACTTTTTAGACATTACCAATAACTCCTTCTGATGTTACTTTACCCAATACAATAGTCCTTATTAAACCTTACAGAACATATTTCTGGCAAATTAGTCCTCGATCAAGAAATTCCTATACTGACTCATTGCCTCCCTCTGATGATACCATCAGCCATAGTATACAGTAATCTTAGCGTCCTTACAGAAGAAAACATACAGGCTGGCTTGTTCTTTGTTGCATCACTTACATATGGATCAGTGGGTCCCTTATCATTGTAAGTGGATATGCATGGATATGTGATGATGCCTCACCCACTGAGAGATAGCTGGTTAGCATCTCTTCAACAGAAGGCATCATCATTGAAGGCTCGGACCCTGCCAGATGTGGAACACAGCAGCATATGCGGCAGCGGGTCAGACCGGGGGTGAGATTATAACACATTACAAAGTTTCATCAGAAGGAGTCAAAGAGTCAGAATAGAAATTTCTTGATTGAGGACTAATTTTGCCAGAAATATGTTAAGTTGGTCTAATATGGACTGACTGATGGGTGACGTAACTTCAGAAAGAAACAATGACAATGTACAAGATCGAATGCTCTTTGGCTAGAAATGTGTCCTTTAGGTTAAATATGCAAATACTATTGCAGCCATATATTGGCTGACGTATCATCAGACTCAGTGTGTCAGTATGGAAATTTCTTGATTGCTGACTAATTTGCCAGAAATTTGTTCAGTAGGTCAAAATGGGTTCTTATATGGCTGAAGTAAGATCAGAGTGAATCAATGAGTATGTATTGAAAGTTCAAGATCGAGTACTTTTGGGCCATAAATATGTTCATTAGGTCAAATATGGACTGATGTGACATCAGAAGGCGTCAGTAAGTATATATAAAAAGTTCATGATCAAGTACTGTTTGGCCAGAAATATGTCCGTTAGGTCAAATATGCAATACTTTATAGCTGACGTTTCATCAGGAGTCAAAGAGTCAGTATAGAAATTTCTTGATAAAGGACTAATTTGCCAGAAATATGTTCAGTTGGTCTAATATGGACTGACTGATGGGTGACGTAACTTCAGAAAGAAACAATGACAATGTACAAGATCGAATGCTCTTTGGCTAGAAATGTGTCCTTTAGGTTAAATATGCAAATACTATTGCAGCCATATATTGGCTGACGTATCATCAGACTCAGTGTGTCAGTATGGAAATTTCTTGATTGCTGACTAATTTGCCAGAAATTTGTTCAGTAGGTCAAAATGGGTTCTTATATGGCTGAAGTAAGATCAGAGTGAATCAATGAGTATGTATTGAAAGTTCAAGATCGAGTACTTTTGGGCCATAAATATGTTCATTAGGTCAAATATGGACTGATGTGACATCAGAAGGCGTCAGTAAGTATATATAAAAAGTTCATGATCAAGTACTGTTTGGCCAGAAATATGTCCGTTAGGTCAAATATGCAATACTTTATAGCTGACGTTTCATCAGGAGTCAAAGAGTCAGTATAGAAATTTCTTGATAAAGGACTAATTTGCCAGAAATATGTTCAGTTGGTCTAATATGGACTGACTGATGGGTGACGTAACATCAGAAAGAGTCAATGATAACGTATAAACAGTTCAAGATCAAATGCTCTTTGGCTGGAAATGTGTTCAGACAATCAAACATAGAACACTGTCTGGCTTATCTCACATCAGATGGAGGCAATGAGTCAGTATAGTCATTTCATGATCAAGGACTAATTTGCCAGAAATATGTTCAGTAGGTCTAATATGGACTACAATATGGCTGATGTGACATCAGACTCAATGAGTCAATATAGGAATTTCTTGATGGAGGAATAATTTATCTAAAATATGTTCAGTAGGTCTAATATAAACTTCTGTATGGCTGAAAAAAGTCAGATGGAGTCAATGACTATGTATAGAAAGTTCAAGATAGAGTACTCTTGGGCCAGAAATATGTTCATTAGGTCAAATATGGACTACAGTATGGCTGATGTGACATCAGAAGGCGTCAGTAAGTATATATAAAAAGTTCAAGATCAAGTACTGTTTGGCCAGAAATATGTTCAGTAGGTCTAATATGGACTACAGTATGGCTGATGTGACATCAGACTCAATGAGTCAATATAGGAATTTCTTGATGGAGGAATAATTTATCTAAAATATGTTCAGTAGGTCTAATATAAACTTCTGTATGGCTGAAAAAAGTCAGATGGAGTCAATGACTATGTATAGAAAGTTCAAGATAGAGTACTCTTGGGCCAGAAATATGTTCATTAGGTCAAATATGGACTACAGTATGGCTGATGTGACATCAGAAGGCGTCAGTAAGTATATATAAAATGTTCAAGATCAAGTACTGTTTGGCCAGAAATATGTTCAGTAGGTCTAATATGGACTACAACATGGCTGATGTGACATCAGACTCAATGAGTCAATATAGGAATTTCTTGATGGAGGAATAATTTATCTAAAATATGTTCAGTAGGTCTAATATTAACTTCTGTATGGCTGAAAAAAGTCAGATGGAGTCAATGACTATGTATAGATACTTCAAGATAGAGTACTCTTGGGCCAGAAATATGTTCATTAGGTCAAATATGGACTACAGTATGGCTGATGTGACAATCAGAAGGCGTCAGTAAGTATATATAAAAAGTTCAAGATCAAGTACTGTTTGGCCAGAAATATGTGCAGTAGGTCTAATTATGGACTACAGTATGGCTGATGTGACATCAGACTCAATGAGTCAATATAGGAATTTCTTGATGGAGGAATAATTTATCTAAAATATATTCAGTAGGTCAAATATAAACTTCTGTATGAGAGAAGTAACATCAAAAGGACTCAATAAGTGTGTATATGAAGTTCATGATCGAGGACTAATTTGCCAGAAATATGACCGTTAGGTCAAATATGCAATACTCTATGGCTGAAGGAACATCAGTATGAGGCATGTATATAAAGTTCATGATCAAGGACTCTTGGGACAGAAAAAACTTAATCAAGTCTAAATTGGACTCCTGTATGGCTGAAAAAAGTCAGATGGAGTCAAGGATTATGTATAGAAAGTTCAAGATAGAGTACTCTTGGGCCAGAAATTTGTTCAGTAGATCACATGGCTGATGTGACATCAGAAGGCGTCAATGAGTATATATAAAAACAATGTTGAATACTCTTTGGCCAGAAAAAATGTTCAGTCGGTCAAATATAGACTACTGTCTGGCCTATTTAACATCCGATGGAGTAAATAAGTATGTATATGAAGTTCATGAACGTGGACTAATTTGCCAGAGATATGTTCTGTGGGTCAAACATGGGCTCATGTATGGCTGAAATAATAAAGCAGTGAATCAATGAGTATGTATTGAAAGATCATGATCGAGTATTAATTTGCCAGAAATATGATCAGGATGTCAAACAGGCAATACTCTATGGCTGACGTATCATTAAAAGGAGTCAATGAGTTTATATAAAAAGTTCATCATCGAGGAATAATTTGCCCGAAATTTCCTCAGCAGGACAAAATGGGTTCATATATGGAAGAAGTAAGATCAGAGTCAATCAATGAGTATGATTTGAAAGTTCAAGATCGAGTACTTTTGGGCCAGAAAAATGTTCATTGTCATATAGACTTATGCTGGTAATAAAAGGCCCAGCAAGTATATATAGGAAGTTCAACCTACCACAGGAGCTGCTGAAACAGTTCTCTTGCCATCATCGAATCCATCCTTTGCACTTCAATTACCGTCTGGTTCAGCTCAGCTACCAAATCTGACCTCAGAAGATTACAGAGGGTAGTCCGGTCTGCTGAGCGAATCATTGGTACAACCCTCCCCACTCTCCAAGAACTGTACTTAGCCAGAGTGAGAAAAAGGGCAAAGAAGATAACTATGGACCCCTCACATCTTCACACTCTTTGAACTGTTGCCATTTGGTCGACGCTACAGAGCCCTGAGCACCAGAATGACCAGACACAGGAACAGTTTCTTCCATCAAGCAATCCATCTCATGAACACTTGACAAACACGGAACACATAACACTATTATACATTATTTACTTAAAACACTTATTTATATCTCAATTTGCACACATAACTGTACATACAATTGTCTATATTATATATTGTTTTTTGCCTTTTTTTCTTTGCACTTTGTTTATCTTGTAAATTTGTATATTATTATTTTATTCTTTTTATTATGTGTCTTGTCTTGTCGCTGTCACTCTGTTGCACTGTGGAGCTTCTGTCACTAAAACAAATTCCTAGTATGTGTAAACAACATACCTGGCAATAAAGCTCTTTCTGATTCTGATTCTGATTTCTGATTCTTCTTCCTTCTGATGTTACGTCACCCATATTAGAACCACTGACCATATTTCTAGCAAAGCAGTCCTTGATCATGAACTTTCGATACAGGCTCATTGTCTTCTTCTGATGTTACATCAAACAGCACTTGAACTTGAACCTTCTAAACTTTCCATTTTAACCTTCTTAAAAAAAATTTTTTTTACCCTTTTTTGTACCAAGATTCTTCGATCATGAATTTTTTATACATACTCTTTTGCCTCACTGTGATGTTTCTCTTTGGCCAAAAATATGTTTAGTAGGTCAAATATGGACTTGTATGTCTGATGTAACATCAGAATTATTATGATTTGAAAATTCATGATTAAGGTCTCTATTGCCAGAAATGTTCAGTAGGTCAGATTTGGACTACAGTCTGGCTGATGAAACATCTGAAGGAGTCATTGATAATGTATTTTAAGTTCATGTTCAGGGATTCTTTGGCCAGAAATATTTTCAGTTGTTCAAACATGGACTCCATGTTTGGCTGATGTCAAATCAGAAGGAGTCTATGAGTATAAACATTTCAAGTTTGTGTACTCTTTGGTCAGAAATATGTTCATTTATTAGGGCCAGAGCACCGATGGTGTGACTTCTCACGTACAGGTAGACAGATGTAACAGCTCAATAAATACAAAAAAGTGCAGGTTGTTCTGTAAATCTGTAAACCCAGGAAGTGAGATATTTTGAGTTTTCTCTGCAAAAGTTTTGCAGTTTTTGCCATTTCCACACATTGTACTTTAACAAACTCCTCATATAGCTTTAATCAGATCAACATCACATTTGGTCAGTCTAATCTTAAGGCCTTTGCAAAATTAACTTGCGGAGATCTTGAGTTTTCGCTGAAGGGTGTGTCCATGGTGGACTGACAAAGTCTGATTTTTCGCCATGAAACAAGTTGTTGTTGTAACTTGGGCATACAATGTCTGATCTGCCCCAAACTTCAGTTGTGTGAAAAGAGTCCTGTCTGAAGTAATCTATATGCCATTCCCTTTCGAGGGAACTCCACACTGCGTCCAATAGGATCGCTTTGGGAACGCCGTCAGCGTGATTGCGTCTGATACACGTATGTCAACTTAGCCAATGGCGAGAGTGAACGTCACGGGCAGGTGACGTCACGACCAGAAAAGGATAAATACACATCCGGCCAGACCGGCTTCAGCTTTACTGCCTCAGCAAAGCGGTCTGTGTCAAACTGTGTGTCTTATTTATTGTTGTCTGTCAAGTTACATTATACAGAAGCATATTTCACAGTCATGGCGAACACATCCTTATTTAAATAGTGTACTCCTCCGTGTCCCTGCTTCCTTACGGGTGGAGATACACATGTTTTGTGCGTGATGTGTTTGGGAGTGGAGCATGCTCTGGCAGCCTTCGAGGGGGCTGACTGTGAGCATTGCGAGAGGCTGCCGCTTTGCACGCTCCACTCCCGCCTGTCACTCTTTGAGAAGGGTGATCAGGCTAGCGTTCCCTCTGGTTCTGGACCCGCTGCTGCCGAGGCACTGCAGAGAAAGACATCATGGGGATCGCAGATGGATCTCGCGGAGGGGTTGGGGACGGGCATGAGCGCTCTTTCTCTGCCCTCACCTGGGAGATCTGTCGCTCAATCTCTGGGGTCGGAAGCCCGCGCTGCGGTTTCTTCCGCCCGGGGGGAGAGCCCGTCATTTCAACACTCCAGTTCTGAGGAGGTGGATGTGTTGAGCGTCGGAATGGGGGAAGATGATTCGCCATCTCTTTCCCCTGCATATGAGGAGCTGGTGGAGGTGATAACTCGCGCCGTTGCCAAATTAAATATTGATTGGCCGGCCGAGAAACAAGGTGCTCGTCTGAAAAGCAAGTTAGACGAGCGTTTTCTCACATCAAATGTATCACCTTCACCACGGGGCCTTCCTTTTTTTCCCGATTTGCATAGTGAGCTGTGTAGATCGTGGAAGAAACCATATTCTGCACGTTTGTTCAGCCCTCAAGTTAAAACATACAGTGATATAAGAGGGCTGAAAGATTATGGTTATGGGATGGTGCCGAGGGTGGAGCAGACGCTTGCGAGCTATCTGTCCCCCGCCTCAGCATCGTCCATGAAGGCCCCCACGCTTCCCACTAAACCATTAAAGACCACATCAGGGTTAGTTGGGAAAGCATATACTGCGGCAGGTCAGGCTGGTGCTTGCTTACATACAATGAGTATAATGCAAGCATATCAAGCCGACCTGCTGAGGGATTTGGATGGCGCTGAAGGGATTGGCCCTGATGCAGTTCGCGAACTGCGACGAGCCACAGATTTGTCTCTCAGAGCCACCAAGGAGACCGCTAGAGCTATTGGGCGGTCCATGGCAGCCTTGGTGGCGACAGAGAGGCATCTGTGGCTCAGTCTCACTGACATGAAGGACAAAGATAGGGCTTTTCTCCTTGATGCCCCGCTTCAGCCTTCTGGTCTGTTCGATATCTACCGCGCCGCCACCAACCCTCTGGGGCTGCTGGGCGTGAGCAGCCCCAGCCGTCAAGCTCCTCATATAGGCAGCAGCAAAAGGAGAGTGTCGCATCTTGTGCTCCACCTCAAAAATATGGTGGGCCGGGTCGGCACTCTCAGCCCAAGCCTTCTAAGCAGAAGACCGATCTGAGGGTCGTGCTTCAAGCGAAGAAGGCTGCGGGTCAAAAGAGGTCCTGACGCCACTGGTGTCAGGTCTCTGAGGGCGCCCCCCCGCGGGGTGGAGCGGTGTTCACCTCATTATATGGTGCCCAGTCCACTTTGTTGCCCTCAGGGGACCGTTCTGCCAACCCCGCCACCCTCGTTGCTTCGGGGCACAGCGGTTTCCAGCGAGCTTGTGACCCAGCGTCCACAAGACGCTGCGTCACACTCGCAGCCTCTGAGGAGGTCAAAAATACAGTCAAATCGGTCAGTTCCTGCCAATATGCTTCAGGTCACCGAGATGGCTGTGTTGAATACATCAGAGACCAGTCTCGAGAGGCTGGTTCCCTTTGTAGATTTTTTGGCAGAGTGGAAACTTCTACCAAATATATCGCTATGGGTCCTGCAAACGATAGAGAAAGGGTAGAGAATTCAGTTTGGGTTCCGCCCACCTCGATTCAACGGGGTGCTTTATATATTAGTGCATCCCGAGCAGGCTCTGATAATGGAACAGGAAGTAAAGACCTTACTAGCAAAGGAGGCTATAGAACAGGTCCCTGTAAAAGACAGAGAGTCAGAATTTTACAGCCGATACTTCTTAGTTCCAAAAAAGGATGGAGGGTTGCGTCCCATATTAGATCTTCGCCATCTGAATCGCACAGTCAAGAAACTAAAATTCAAGATGTTGACGTTAAGTCAGATTGTGACTCAAATCAGATCCGAGGACTGGTTTGTCACAATAGATCTAAAGGATGCATACTTCCATGTCTCCATCCTTCCACAACACAGGAAGTTCCTGAGGTTCGCTTTCGGGGGCAAAGCGTACCAATATCGGGTTCTTCCGTTCGGCCTAGCTCTTTCACCCCGCACGTTCACGAAATGCGTAGATGCAGCGCTGGCCCCGCTCAGGCTGCAGGGCATACGCATTCTGAACTATATAGACGATTGGCTGATTTTAGCACAGTCAGAGGAAATGGCGGTTCGGCATCGAGATGTCGTCCTCGCTCATATCCAACCCTAGTGAAAAAAAAGTATACTTTATTGTATTTTAAATATATTCCCTTTTTCTATAGCACACTGCAAATTATACTAACAAAAAATGTACTATCATTAAATATATAAAAAGTATATTAGTATCATATTTTCACAATGCAACTTTTAACACACTTTAAAATAATTGTACTTTAGTATATTTTCTAAAAAATATATTTTAGAAAAATATACTTGAAGTGTAAGTTCAGTTTATTTTTTAAAAGTGTATTTATTTGCACTTTATAAAAATATATTTGAGGTATATTTTAACAGTGTGCTGAAAATGATCATTGTAACAATGCACTGAAAGTATATTTAAAAAATACATTATTTAATATCCTGAAGTTGTAGTGTATCTAATGTTAAATTTGAGTATATTTTTTAAGTTTACTTCTTCATCCTTGGAATTCATTACATTACTTGTGCTTATTTATTTCAGTATGAATGCATTACAAGCCCATTTAGTATATGCAGTGTAGCCTATACAATTTCCAAATATGTGTAAATGTTTATTAAGTTTACACTGGCAGAATTATTTTACAGTCGTACACACAAATCTATATTAAACAACACACCAGCAGCACAAGTAATGCGAAAAAATATGTCGAGTGGTTAAACTTATCGGAATTCAAATGTCTCTTCAACTTGGTCTGTGACCAATCAGATTTGTTGCTTACTGCCTTCAGCCAATCAGAGCTGCTGACGTCACGGTCCTCGTCTGAATCCCCTCAGTCACTCAGGTGAAGTATATTGTCGCAATGTATAATTTATTTAATAAAACACTGAAAGCGCAATACATCGCTCAATCTTGGGGGTTCTGACCAGTTCAATCAAGTGACATCGCAGACTGACCGTGATGGCGACGACAACCGGCTAATCTAATGGCCTACGTGATCCTGAAAGAACCGGAGAAAAGTGCTGCTATTGGGAGGTGAGTTGTAGTCTACCAGTTAACAAACTTTATTTTATTTTCTTTAACAAACGGAGAGCGAGATTTCGGCTTTATATCTCCTTTTTGAGTTTGTGTGTGGTGGTTTATGGCACATGTTTGTATGCAGCACCAAAACATTCATATGATTGGTCAAATCGGCCCATATTCTGTACGATATTAATTCATAAAGTGTTGTATGCTTGACTATGTAACGTTACCGAAAATATCGACATGCCATTCTGATACAGTTCCTGCTGTTAATCCTCATTTACTGTTCAAAAATAGTATTGGTTCAATGTAGGATTTAGACAGACTATTGTAAACGTGAATAAAGAGTTGAACATGCTGTCTTATATCTTTGGTATATTCTGTCAACAGATGCTGTTCTTCACGAGTCTCTGCGGTCATCATTGTGCCATCAGACACAATGAGAAGCTCATCAGAAAATGGAATATAATGTGTAATTTGTATTTGTGTATAGAGGGTTAGGGTTCTTTAATGAAAAACATGGTAAGTTTTGCTGAATCTAAGTTTAAATAAAAACTATTGGATTTGTTAATGGAATATGTCTCTTCATTAGTGATGTTGTTACATTTTATTTGTTTTAATGGCCTTGAAAACAAATGCATTCAACTTTGGGAAAATGTGTTAAACTGTATTTAAATAGTAGCACAACTGTATTGTGTGAGATTATGTAATTCAAAGTACAGTAGTCAACATTTGAAGTGGATCAAAAAATTTAGGACAACTTTGATTAAAGGTTTTGATCCGCTTCAAATGTTGACTATATTATACAAAGTATAAGTAATAACAAAGTGTATTGTTATTGACTGCAAAGTGTGTAATGTTTAATATTTGGAATAAGCCAAAGGTACTGAGCATACAGTATATACTATTACCTGTAAAATAATATATTCATTGTATATTGCTTGTGTTTTCTGAAGACACTCGTAATTATTTTGTAATGTACTTAAATCACAAATAAAGTGTACTTATAACACAAAGTGTACTCATAACAGAAATAAAGTATACTTATAACACAAATAAAAGTATACTTATAACAGAAATAAAGTATACTTATAATACAACGTATATTATAACAAAAAATTATACTTTTAACACAAAGTATACTTATAACACAAATTAAGTACACTTTAATATCACTAATCAAGCATGTAATTATAGTCCCTACACAGACATATACTTAAAGTGTACTAAGTATACTTGAAGTTGTTCCAATTTAGTACACATAAGTATACTAAATATACTTAAAGTTGTATTTTAATACTACTTAATTTCAACTTAAATATACTTAGTACAAAATTAGTTGTTTCAAAATAGCACACTTTAAATGAACTAATCATTAACACACTTGAAATATACTAATAATTAGTCTTGCTGCAAGTATACTTAGTATACTTTTTTTTCACTAGGGAAAAGTTGGGGATGAGACTGAATGCCAAAAAAAAGTGTGCTTTCTCCAGTACAGAGGACCACTTTTCTGATCACTTTTTCGTGGTTTGGGATTCAGTGACGATGCGGGCATATTTTTCACCCGCTCGCATCACTGCTATTCTATCAGTCGTGAAAAGAGTAAGGCTAGGCCAGTCACTCACTGTGAAAACAGTTTCAAAAACTGTTGGGTCTGATGGCAGCAGCGTCCAACGTGATACCTTTTGGCCTGCTGTACATGAGACCCTTACAGTGGTGGCTCAGGACCAAAGGGTTTTCCCTGAGGGGGGAACCCCTTTCGTATGATCAAGATCACGCGGCGGTGCGTCCGCGCCTTGGTTATATGGAAGAAAAATTGGTTCCTGTCCCAGGGCCCTGTGTTAGGAGCTCAGTGTCGTCGAGCTACTCTCATGACAGATGCTTCTCTCACAGGCTGGGGAGCGGTAATGGAAGGCCGCTCAGCTCAGGGTCTGTGGAGGGACCATCATCTCTCGTGGCACATAAATTGCCTGGAGATGATGGCTGTCTTCAATGCGTTGAAGTTCTTCCTCCCAGACCTGTGAGGCTATCATGTGTTGATCCGGACAGAAAACACATCAGTGGTCTCTTATATAAATCGACAGGGGGGTCTGCGTTCGCGTCCACTATGCAAACTGGCGCACCAGATCCTCCTGTGGTCCCTGGGGAAGTTACTCTCCTTGAGGGCAATCTATATCCCGGGGACCCAGAATATAGGAGCAGACATCCTGTCGAGACAGGGGCTGAGGCCAGGGGAATGGAGACTTCACCCAAAGGTGGTGAAGCTCATTTGGGAGATATATGGCCAAGCAGAGGTCTGTTTGCGTCTCAGGATACGACGCACTGTCCACTTTGGTTCTCCCTGACGCATCCAGCTCCTCTGGGACTGGATGCCATGGTACAGACGTGGCCGAGGCTGCGTCTGTACGCGTTTCCCCCAGTTGTTCTGCTCCAGGGAGTTCTTGAGAAAATTCGCTGGGAAGGGATAAGTCTACTGCTAGTAGCACCTTACTGGCCGAGCCGGATTTGGTTCTCGGACCTTGTAGCTCTGCTCAATGGCTCACCTTGGAAGATTCCGATCAGGAGGGATCTTCTATCTCAGGCGGAGGGCTCGATATTTCACCCCCGCCCAGAAATGTGGAACCTGTGGGTTTGGCCTCTGAGGGGGCCAAGCTCATAGAATCTGTTCTCTCAACTGAGGTTGTAGAGACCATCCTTAGCTCCAGAGCTCCCTCCACCAGGAAACTTTACGCCCTGAAGTGGAAAGTGTTCACTTCTTGGTGTCAAGAACGACAGCTAGATCCAGTTAACTGCCCCATTGGTTCAGTGCTGGATTTTCTACAAGATCGTTTCTCTTCTGGGTTGACCCCTTCTACACTAAAAGTGTATGTGTCTACTATTTCGGCTTACCATGCCCATGTGGATGGTACCACTGTGGGGAAGAACCCATTAGTAATCCGTTTCCTGCGTGGCACCCTGAGGCTGAGGCCTACAGTGCGCACTAGAGTTCCTGCTTGGGATTTGGCTATCGTGTTGGAAAGTTTATCATCGGCTCCGTTTGAGCCACTGGATACCATCTCAGAGAAGCTTCTGACTCTAAAAACTGTTTTCCTTCTTGCCATGTCCTCCTTAAAGAGAGTAGGAGACCTTCAGGCCCTATCTATATCCCCAACGCTTTCCTTTACCCTAGAGTAGGGTATATCCCGAAAGTACTGACCAATGTTCCACGGCCTATGGTGCTGCAGGCTCTCTGTCCTCCTCCATTTGAGAACTCGGACCAGGAAAAGTTGAACCTTGTATGTCCAGTGCGAGCACTGGATGCTTATGTCTACAGAGCTGCCCTGTGGAGAAAAGCGGATCAACTGTTTGTCTGTTTTGGGCCGCATAACAGGGGTCGCCCTGCGTCCAAACAGACAATGAGCAAGTGGATAGTCGAGGCTATTTCACTGGCTTATGAGTTTTCTGGCCAGCAATGCCCTTTAGCTGTCAGAGCTCACTCTACAAGGAGTATGGCGGCCTCCAAGGCCTTGATTTCTGGAGTTTCCCTTAAAGAGGTCTGTGACGCGGCTGGTTGGTCCTCGCCACTCACCTTTGTCAGATACTACGATCTTGACCTGGACGCAGCTCCAGGGTCCTCAGTGCTTCTGTCTTGAGTGTGCCACAGTTTCACACTACAGGCATTTTGGTATTATGGCGTTTTGGTATATCGTTCCCAAAGCGATCCTATTGGACGCAGTGTGGAGTTCCCTCGAAAGGGAACGTCTCAGGTTATGACTATAACCATAGTTCCCTGAGAAGGGAATGAGACACTGCGTCCCTTTGCCATACTCCCTGCATCCCTGTGATCGATTTGCTTCGGCAGTTTAGCTGAAGCCGGTCTGGCTGGATGTGTATTTATCCTTTCCTGGTCGTGATGTCACCCGCCCGTGACGTTCACTCTCTCCATTGGCTAAGTTGACAAACTTGTATCAGACGCAATCACGCTGACGGCGTTTCCAAAGCGATCCTATTGGACGCAGTGTCTCGTTCCCTTCTCAGGGAACTATGGTTATAGTCATAACCTGAGACGATATTCAGTTAGTCATAGCGCCACCTGCTGGCAACAGGAAATGGCATGATTTACACTGTAATTCACTCCCAGAAACACATTTAAATATGCCACGAAGTACCAAACATACTAGAAACATGTTAAATCATGCAACACTTGGCTAAGTGCTAATGTATGCGAATAACGCCACGAAACAGGAAGTTGTTTTAACTCAGACATACAATGTCCAATCTGCTCCAAACTTCACATTTGATAATAGTCCTGGCCTGAAGACATCTACATGGCAATATTCGGTTACAGTCAAAGTCAAAGTGCCACCTGTTGGCAGCAGGAAGTGGGGCACTTTGAAATGACTTTGCCATTATTCTCCTGTATTTACTCACTTACATCCATGTCACCCACTCTTCACTGTTTTCCTAAGGCCAATAGGTGGCGGTAAGCCTGGGTGAGAGGGCCCTTTCATCGCTGCTTGCAGCTTTAATTCAAATATGGACTTCTCTCTGACTGATGTAACATTCAATGTATAGTAAGTTCATGTTCAGGGAATCTTTTGTCAAAAATATGTTCAAGTTTTGAAATATGGGCAACTGTCTGTCTGATGTAAGACTCATCAGAATGAGTCAATAAGCGTATATAGAAAGTTCAAGATCGAGTACTCTTTGGCTAGAAATATGTTCAGTTGGACAAATATGGACTTCTGAATAGCTGCTGTAACACCAGAAAGAGGCAATGAGCATGTAAAAAAAAAGTTCAAGATTAAGTACTCTAGGGCCAGAAATATTTTCACTTGGTCAAATGTGGACTGCTGTATGGCTGACTTTTCACCAGAAAAAGTTAATGAGTATGCATAAAAAGTTCATGATCGAGTATTCTTGGGCCAGAAGTATGTTTATTATGTCATATTTGGACTACTGTCTGTCTGTATTCATTAGGAGTCAACGAGTCTGTAAAAAAGTTCAAGATCGAGTACTCTGGGGCCAGAAATATGCATATTATGTCAATCAATGACTATATATAAAAAGTTTAATATCAAATTCTTTTTGGCCAGAAATCTGGTCAGTATGTCTAATATGGATTACTGTCTGGATGATCTAACATCAGATTGAGTCTATGGGTATGTATAAAAAGTTCATGATTGAGGACTAATTTGCCAGAAATATGTCCATAGGTCAAATATCCAATACTTTAGGGCTGAATTATCATCATCAGGAGTCAAAGTGTAAGTATAAAAAGTTCATGATCAAGCACTAATTTTCCAAAGATATGTTCAGAAGCACTCATGTATGGCTGTATGTATAGAAAGTTCATGATCAAGGACTCTTCACTGTAAAAAAAATACCAGTAAAATTTACGGTAAAAAACTGGCAGCTGTGGTTGCCAGAACTTTACCGTAAAAAATACAGTAGCAACGTAAAAAAAAAATTTTTCATCCTATTTCATTAACTGATATAATGTTAATTTACCAACCTAATGAAGTACTAATATCTGTTTTGTACCTTTATAATACACTGACAGTCACCAAACACATTGGTGATAAGAGTCACATGATGAATCAAAGTTCATCACAAGCAGATTTTCCACAAGCTGAGAAGGACAACACTAACATATATAAGGTGTACACCGTGTCATTCACGCACACACTAAACACCATCATGGTGACATGCATGAAATTTTAAAAATGCAATAAACATTAATTTAACAACATTAGATGAAAAACTAAGAAGAAACAGAGTTATTTCAATGAAAATATATCAAATGTGAAGTGTCATGCAGGGAATTGTGGGAATGTCAATTTACGTTTTTTCACTGTAAATTTTACAATGAATTGTTATTTTTCACTTCCAAAAACTGTGAATTTAACGGTATTTTATCGTAAAATTACATTAAATGTACCGTTAGTCTATTACAGTTATTCACCGTAAATAGTACGGAAACTTTCTGTAAACCAATTGACAGTTTTTCACCGCAGCATTTTTACAGTCTTTTACTGTTAAAATCACAGTCATTTTTTACAGTGTTGGGACTACTCTCTGGTGTAACAAGGAATCAACGAGTCAGTAAAGAAAGTTCAAGATCGAATACTCATGGGCCAGAAATATGTTCATTAGGTCAAATATGGACTACAGTATGACTGATGTGACATCAGAAGGAGTCAATGAGTCAGTATAGAAAGTTATTGATCGAGGACTAGTTTGCCAGAAAGATGTTCAGTAGGTCTAATATGGACTTCTGTATGAATGAATCAGAAGATGGATCAGAAATAGTTGAAAGTAATGCATGAAAAGTTCAAGATTTAGTGCTCTTTGGCCAGAAATGTAATTTTGTAATTTAAATCTAATGTAATTTAAATCTCACTGTATTCATTTGGCACTGTAAGTTGCTGGGCTTCATAACCCAAGGTTAATTTTTTTTTCAAGCATCTATAGCTGTGCATTTACTCTGCAATTGAAAAGAATGATATGAGGAATGTAAATTTCTGCAATCCTGCATCTTCATCACTGGACATCAAAAAACATCTTTATCACTGGACTTCATGAAGTGGAAATGATTATACTCATAGCCTGTCCAAAATCAACTTGGTTTCCCTAGTACCAGAGAAATGACAAGAAAAAAATTTGACCAAATCTAATCATTCTTTTGACTATTTTCTACATTTTAGAATAACAGTAAAGTCATCAAATCTATGAAATAACACAACTGCAGTTATGTAGTTTGTCTATGTTCAGCTCTGCTTACTCTAGACTCTCAAGTCACTCTCAATCACTTCATGAGCTTTTTCATCAAAGCTTTTTCATGTGAAAGCACAATGCTATTTTGGTCTGTGTACTTTTGTGTCCATTCATTTTTCTGTTTTTATACCAGAAATGAAATATGGAAGATATGGTTATTCTTTAATAGTTTTAACACTGACAAATTGTATATTGTATTTTATTGAAAATCATAGAAATAATATACAACTTGTTTTTTTTTATATATACTGTACTGTATTATACACTCTTAAAATAAAGGTTTCAAAAAAATGTTTCTGTACCAGTGTCATAGACTAACCATTTTTGGTGTCCCAAAGACCCTGTCTGTGAAATGTTAGTCATTAGTCACCTTCATTTATATAGCGCTTTTTACAATGCAGATTGTGTCAAAGCAGCTTTACATTGATAACTGGTACATAATTTTTGCTGCACAGCAGCTCTTCAAGAATAGTGTAAGTAGTGCTTACCCTGGGACATGTGTCAAAAAGTGATTTATGGCCCCTTTGATTGATGACTTGACAGGTGTGACCTTTTGTCCTTCCGTTTCCGGACTGTGTCAACACAACCTTTGACCCCGATGTCATTGACCTATGACCTCCGGATATTAGGATGAATGTAATGTTGTTTGTGTTTGTCCATCTGGCTGTTGACCTGTGACCTTCGGATATTAGGATGAATGTAATGTTGTTTGTGTTTGTCCATCTGGATGTCGACCCGTGACCTCCGGGAGTGAATGATCGTTTGACCCGGTTGTTTGAACAGATATTTCGGGGCTGTCGCATTCCGTCACAGGGGCTTTTGTATGTGGACATCCTCTTCGTCTCAATGAGAAAAAATAATATTTTACCAATAGGGTCAATGCAATATACGCACTCTCTCTCTCTCTCTCTCTCTCTCTCTCTCTCTCTCTCTCTCTCTTTCTCTCTTTCTCGTCACACACGTAATACAGATCTATTTAAAATAAATGAAAATATATTTATATAATATATTAAACTGAATAATGAACAACATTGGAACAATCCAATCCCTCTCCCACTCTCTCTCGGTCTTTCCAAGTGAGCAGCTCACACCCAGCCAGGCAGTGACAACAATGGGCCATGCTGCATTCTATGGGACACTTAGTCTGTTACCTTTTCCAGAGAAAATGTTCAAAATGTTTAAATATGTTCTTAAAAATCTTTAAAGTTTTAATAAATCTTCCTATAAGGGTGATGCTTAAAATAAATCTCTGTATGTTTAAAAATGAGCTAGGAATATTGAGTGATTTGATTTAAAATGATTCCAGATATAAAGTCTCTATGTGTTGGACATACCCTATTAGGGATGAACATTAGGGATGAGATTTACACACATTACACTGAATAATAATAATCAAACATCTTACTAAATAATATAGTTTTAGCTAGATGAAAATATAAAAAATATCTTACACATCTTACTAAATAATAATATAGTTTTAGCTGGATGAAAATAATAATATCTTACATTTCCAGGGATCAGGAAATGTAATTCCTTTAAACATCATGAAGTTTTAATACTTATAATCCGCCTCTCTCTCTCTCTCTCTCTCTCTCTCTCTCTCTCTCTCTCTCTCTCTCACACACACACACACACACACACACACACACACACACACACACACACACACACACTCTTTTCAAAAGTGAAAAACTTTCTCTTCTTTGAATGAAGATGGTAATAAATAAAAGTATAACGATGTTAATAATAACAAACAGTTATCACTGTAAAGCTTCTTCGACACAATCTGCATTGTAAAAAGCACTATATACAGTAAATAAAGGCGACTTGACTAAATTTAGTGACACCAATTATTATAGTTTTATAATAAAATAAAATTAAATGAAAATTCAAATAAATGAAAATAAAAATCTTACAGCTTTCAGTGAGCAGGGAAAAGTGTTCCTTCTTGATGTACTTAACACTAAATGGTTTTCTCATTGTCTCTCCAAGTGACTTGCAACAAAGCATGATAGTGTCAGTGACAGAGGGGGAGAGCAATGGTTAGTGGGGGGTGGATGAAACAATATTTTGTTCAAGCTAACTTTTATTTTCAAAGCATAAATATAGAAGTTTAAATTACATCTTTTAAAATTAAACAACTGTTCAAATTAAATCATTTTAGTTTTTTAAATTACATTTTTAAAAGTCTTAATAAATCAAACATTTGACATTTTATTATCAGGGTATGAGTAAAAATATATGGGTCTCGCAAACCATCTCTCACATTGTGTAACATTTTCAATAATTCAATATGAAAATCACCCAGCATTTTCAGAGAGAAACAATGATTTCATTCAGACCCTGTGATGCCTCAGGTTAGTTCTATAAAAGTAACTTGTCTCTATTTTAATATAAAATTATTCTAAATATAAATAATATCAAATATGTTGCTAAAAATTAATAAATAATAATTAATAATTAACAATTAAACAATTGAAATATAGAGGCAAAAATGATTTTCCCCAGTGGTGTTGGAACAGGACTTATTTTTTAAAGTTTCAGACATGATAATCATGCGATACAAGCATTCGGATGAAGCTTCATATTAAACAAAAAAAGAATATGGCATTTTCACTTGTATTCAGCACGTATTTTTCAACATGTATTATACAATATCTGCACACCATTTTCTGAAAAGGTTTTAGTAATGCTTTAGATCAGAATCTAGATTTTAGCAACCAACATGACATTAAATAGTTGTACCAGTGTACAAGGGTGTCTAAACTGTTTATAACAATTTGAATATTGAATATAGTTTACTGAATATAGCTTACTATTGAATATAGCTTACTGACATTGCCTATGCCCCTACAGATAAAAGCCAAAGACACAATGCAAAGACACAAATCAATGAGAATATTTTATACAGAAATGATATTTTCAGAAATTCAAAGGGCTCGGTTACAAAGAAAATAAATTGATAGATCTTGTAGTGCAATTATCCATCTCTTCTATGGGGGTTTGCGTGAAGCATTGACACGAAAAGTAAATCTGGCTGTTTGCGCTTGAAACGATTACGACTGAGACATATCTAACCATTGCACTGAAAGCTATGATTTCATCCAGTTTGAGATGGGTAAACAAAGTTACACACTGTAGTAAAAGTTATAGATACATCTCAAACAACATCTTTGTACAATTTTGTACAAATTGAGTGAACACAATAAATTAGCACATCTAAATTCAAGAGGCCTAGTAACTAAGAAAGCAGCGACATCATGTAAGAAAAGTGTCATACTGCATGCAGAAGTCCACTCTTGATTTATTGTGATAGGCATTTTTACCCCCTTCACTGGTCTTAGTCACATTATAAAGACTAACAAGATCGCTGATAGCATTTTATTCATCGGTCTGTATATGTTTTTAGCCGAATACTCCTCTCGGGCTGCTGTCAGTGTAAGTTTTTGCAATTCGTCACATGTGTGATGAACACAGGCCATTCATTTAAGCATCTTTTAGATGTATGACTGAACCTTTGACAAAACCAATTCTGTTTAAAGTGTTTAACGAATCATTTCTTTCAACACCCCAGCCTAACATTAAAGAATACGTGCAAATATTATAGTATAGATTTTTGTTAGAGTCTATGCCACGCTGTTGAAATGCAAGCTCATTTGAGAACTATAGCATTGCATACCCTTGTAAAGAAGAAATTCAAACAATCATTATACAGGTATTATATAATTTACCATGTGTGTACGACATATAAGATACAATTAGCTATAATGTAAACATAATACAGAAAAGCTCTCTTCTGATCTATTGCAAAAGATTGTAAATGCCATTTTTTCCCACTCTCAGTCTATCACCCTGCTTCCAATTTTGGTTAATTTATCATTTGTTAATTTTGTTCAAATGCAGTCTTCATCTAAAACTGTTCTCTGAGTTTGGTCAAAAATGAACTTTCACTGTTTCACTCAAACCACCCTTGTTCACATTACTTAAAAAACTCATGTAACTACATGAACGTAATTTAACTGCGTTGTTTCTACTAAAATTGAGTATTGTCAGCTTTACTTAGTAAGTGTTTGTTCAGTCAACTTAACATTGCTGTGTGAAACGCACACATTATTGTTGACATAATTAACTGTGCAGTGGATTCGTAGTTCCCAGCATGCTTTGCAAGGGACTGCATTAGGAGAGTAAATTTAGGGATTAAAGTGTTATTTTATGTGTTTTTCAGTAAAGGGAAAGATGTTGTTAGTTTATGTTAGTGTTTAATGTTCAGTTATGTTGGACATTTAGAGTAGTTTCTGTAATGTTTTTGAGTTTTTGTGGTTACCATCATGCAGAAGAGTGTCGCCTGTGTTTAGGCTGTGCGCGCTCATATACACATGCTTATAGGATGAAATTCCTGCTCTCAATTCAATTGAGTTTGTTCAATGAGTTATTTTTTGAGTGCGTTTTGGGATGAGGGGCTGCATTCTGATATGTTGTATCCTTTTTATTTAAATGATTATTCAAAAAAAAAATGTGTTCACCTTACGTAATCAACATAACATTATTAAGTAAACTGCATATATAAATATTATGTAACAGTGACATTCAAATGATTTGTATTTACTCAAAGAAAGTTTGTCAGCTTTATTTGAATTTCTTTTGTTCGTTCAACTAAATAGTTTTTTGTACAAATTCCTCAATATTGGTGCGTGGAACCACTTGACATTTATTTTTTAAGTAAATCCAACAATTCATTTTTTTGAGTTTACAGCTAGTATTTATGAAAATGAATGAAAACATGAGAGCTGTAGTACTGACGTTCTTTTTGATGTTCTGATCTCATCTTTCTGGTCTGTCTGCGGTCAAAGGACACATCATTTTAAACTTTAAACAAGTCTCGCTGTTTTTCTGGTACATTCTGTTACATACTATTACACTTAGTTACAGCATGTTACAGCTGTGAAAAAATATTGCCTCTGTACTCTAAACAAGACTTCAATAAAAAGTAACTTGATTAGTTATTTTAAGTGAAAGGTTAGTTGATTCAGGCCATTTTACGATCAAAATTGTTTAACATCTCTTAATTTTTAATATATGCTCCTGCTTAAATATTACTTGTTTTCATTTACAATGAGGTCAGACAAAATATCTTTTATATATATATATATATATATATTCATAAATAACTATGATAGCGTTACAGGCCCTAGGTACAGTTGGGTGTCTGTAGGAGAGAGAGAGCAAGAGATGATTAGGACTCAAGACGTCCTCTGTCGTTAATAAAAAGTTTCAGCGTCATTAAGACAAGCTCTGTAACTGTATTTGTAAATACATTGAAATAACTGTAACCATACAAATATCAGCTATGAATAACTAAAACAAAGCCTAACAACATACACACATGACTCTAACTCTTTCACAAACCAGACTGACCCCAGGTATGGATATCTCAAATACCCAACTCGCAATAGTTAGATATCTTGACTTTATCCGCATGTTTAGGGGCGCTACCGTTCTTGTCCTCATAAATTTTATGCTTCTTTCCCATTTTATTCACTTTTTTTTTAAATACAGTGTTTTAACATGTACATTCTTTTTGTCTGTAATTGTAATTTTAAACGTATTTGTTTTCCATTACCGTTTTACCCATTACTGTTTCACCCATTCCATCTTGCCCGAAAATCAGTGTTTTCTACACATTTAGGTGTAATGCGATGTTGAAATTGCACTCTCGCTGTTCTCTGCATCTCTTTTTTCGTACCATTTAATTGATTTAATAAAAAGGTGGTGTAACCACACTCTTACTCATTTTATGTAGTCTACTGTATTATATTTTACCGTATAGAATGCGGAGCAAAGATCTTTGAAACATTGTAGCCTGTAAAACATTTTAATGACTTTAAACGCCATATATAGACGTTTTACCCTCCAGGGTTAGAGACTTTGTATTACCATTTTTAATGAGCTCAGACATGGTCGTAAATAACAACAAGTGATTCAAACTTTTATTTCAAAGTTGTTGAACATACATTGAAGAAATGCATACATAAGTAAAACAGTCATCATGAAATTACAGGTGGTCTAACCATAAAAGAAAATCTCTGCATGCTATCATGTTTCGGTCTAGGACATGATTGACCAGCATTTTGACAATTTCGCCGATGGTGGTATCATCAGCATTGTTTGAACGCAGTGAGACACAAACATCTGTTACAATTGTACACATACATACGATGTCAGTAACTCCTAACTCTTCGGTACATTCAGACATCACATCCAGAACTTTTCTTATTATTACACAGATTGGTTCTTTGGTGTAAACACACATGCTTGTCACATCAGAATTCCATGAACTTGATAGGTCTCTTACGACATCCATCTCTTTTTTGAGATTTGTTACACGTTTGGTTTCCTCCGTACAATCATCATCATCATCATCATCATCATCATCATCGTTAGCCTGATTGCACACGTCTTCGATGATCCTGTGCATCAGGTCAACCATCGGTCCTCTGAAATAATCTTTAAACATACAGTCCAAGATCCCTTTTAGAGGGCACTCATTGCCCATGGCACACTGGCACGCGGGGTGTCGGTGCACGGCCTCATCAGAACTCAAAGGCGGGTCATTCTCCCTCAGATTTTGTGTAGACATTTCAGAAATCCTCTGCAATGAAGATGGATTTTCAGAACTCAACTTGGTGCACGGTATAAACTTTGTCTTTGATATAAACTTTCTTCAATATCCCGTGGGCGAGTCCTTAAAACACGATTGTCCAACAGTTTACACAGTTTATTAATGGTTTGAAGTTTGGGTTTTTGGGTCTGATCCCCCCAAAATGTGAGTCAAAGAAGTCTCAGGCTCAGACAATCAGGAAAGTTGATTTTTGGCGGTCCATGTAACAACCAGACAATGCTCCTTAATCAAAGAGATGTTGCAGTAGAACAGCAGTCTGCTATGGTACAGTTGTCGATAGGTTGTGGCACCAGCTCCCTCACACAGATCGGTTAGGAAACCCAGGATGCTTGCTATACGTGAAGCTCAGCACGGTTTTTATCTGGACAGCCAATTGGGGCCGCCCTTGCCCCATGTGTGCGGGTTGTACAGGGGTTATCGTCAGGAAGTCATAAATAATGATATATAATTAACGACACAATGTGCAACAGAAATAGCAATATGTAAAAGTCCTGCATATATCACCAGAGAGAAGTTTACTCACTCATTTCACTCAATCCAGATATTTTGATTAAAAAGTCACAAGGTCAAAAACAAACAAAATAAAAAACAAGCACTTATGAATGGTTCACAATAAGATTCATAACATGCAGATTCTTTTTGTGCAGACATTTCATTTTACCATAAAAAATACGTTAAAAAATCTGTTAAATTTACGGTAAAATAACGTATTTCATTAACTGATATAATGTTAATTTACCAACCTAATGAAGTACTAATATCTGTTTTGTACCTTTATAATACACTGACAATCACCAAACACAGTGGTGATAAGAGTCACATGATGAATCAAAGTTCATCACAAGCAGCTTTTCCACAAGCTGTGAAGGACAACACTAACATATAGAAGGCGCACACAGTGTCATTCACACACACACTAAACACCATCATGGTAACATGCATGAAATTTTAAATGCAATAAACATTAATTTAACAACATTAGATGTAACGTAAAACCCTAATGTACATAACTGATTAGAAAAAAAATGAGAAAAACTAAGAAGAAACAGAGTTATTTCAACGAAAATATATCAAATGTGAAGTGTCACGCAGGGAATTGTGGGAATGTCAATTTACGGTTTTTCACTGTAAATTTTACAATGAATTGTTATTTTTCACATCCAAAAACTGTGAATTTAACGGTATTTTACCGTAAAATTACATTAAATGTACTGTTAGATCTATTACAGTTATTCACTGTATATAGTACGGACCAATTGACAGTTTTTCACCGCAGCATTTTTATAGTCTTTTACTGTTAAAATCACGGTCATTTTTTACAGTGTATTAAAGACTTTTATTGACACCATCGTATTAAATGATCTCAAGTAAAAATGTAAACGTAATGCACATACTGTATATTCAATAAGGGTCTTATTTTAATGTTGTTCAAAAATTTACTTTAAACAAATTCTAGAATTAGTATAAACCATAATGTCTGTAACATAGAGATTCTTAGAGGCGAGGGAAATTGGATCCAATCAGTATTAAACAAAAACAATTACACATATAGCATGTAACACAAAACAGAAGCAAGGACATGATACATTACAATATCATTGCACAGTTCAGGTTTTGCTATATCACGTTACCATTTTAATACATATCATCACCATGACTGATTAAACATTTAGCAGCGCTTGAAATGAATTCAGCGCAAATTAAACAACTTGTCTATTGTTAAAAGATGGTATGTAACGCAGGTACGTCGCTCCACTGAAAATATAGACTGTTTGCAGCATTCGAAGGGGTCGTCCTCTGGAGTGCGCAGTCTCTGTCCCACTCATCGTCCGAAACGTTGCTGCTTTTAGACCAAAAGTCCATTTCATATCCCTCACGGGGTTTC
>NW_025953422.1:0-94120 GCF_018812025.1 Megalobrama amblycephala | reverse complement strand
GGGAGGAGCGAATGTAAAGGGGATGAAAAGAGGGAGGAGCGAATGTAAAGGTTGTGAAAAGAGGGAGGAGCAAATGTAAAGGGGATGAAAAGAGGGAGGAGCGAATGTAAAGGTTGTGAAAAGAGGGAGGAGCGAATGTAAAGGGGATGAAAAGAGGGAGGAGCGAATGTAAAGGTTGTGAAAAGAGGGAGGAGCAAATGTAAAGGGGATGAAAAGAGGGAGGAGCGAATGTAAAGGGGATAAGGGGAGGAGCGAATGTAAAGGTGAAAAGAGGGAGGAGCGAATGTAAAGGGGATGAAAAGAGGGAGGAGCGAATGTAAAGGTTGTGAAAAGAGGGAGGAGCGAATGTAAAGGGATGAAAAGAGGGAGGAGCGAATGTAAAGGTTGTGGAAAAGAGGGAGGAGCGAATGTAAAGGGGATGGAAAGAGGGAGGAGCGAATGTAAAGGTTGTGAAAAGAGGGAGGAGCGAATGTAAAGGGGATGAAAAGAGGGAGGAGCGAATGTAAAGGGGATGAAAAGAGGGAGGAGCGAATGTAAAGGTTGCGAAAAGAGGGAGGAGCAAATGTAAAGGGGATGAAAAGAGGGAGGAGCGAATGTAAAGGTTGTGAAAAGAGGGAGGAGCGAATGTAAAGGGGATGAAAAGAGGGAGGAGCGAATGTAAAGGTTGTGAAAAGAGGGAGGAGCAAATGTAAAGGGATGAAAAGAGGGAGGAGCGAATGTAAAGGTTGTGAAAAGAGGGAGGAGCGAATGTAAAGGGGATGAAAAGAGCGAGTGAATGTAAAGGGAAGGAGGAGGGTGAAGGTAAAGGAGGAAGTTAGAGAGAATTTAAAGACGGATGAATGGAGGAAGTACGGAAGCCTCTAAGTTAGTGCCAGTTTTGCATTTGCATTGTTGTCCTTTGTAAATTGTTTTTTTTTTTCTAATCTTTTTGAATTTCTGTTATTCGCCACAATGTGTTGATATTGTTAATATTAAAGACTCATTTAATCAGTTTGTCTCACTAGAGTCCCCAAAGAGTCATTTTATCGGAGTGTGTGTATCACTAGAGTCCCCAAAGAGTCATTTTATCGGATTTTGTGTATCACTAGAGTCCTCAAAGAGTCATTTTATCGTATTTTGTGTATCACTAGAGTCCCCAAAGAGTCATTTTATCGGAGTGTGTGTATCACTAGAGTCCCCAAAGAGTCATTTTATCGGAGTGTGTGTATCACTAGAGTCCCCAAAGAGTCATTTTATCGGAGTGTGTGTATCACTAGAGTCCCCAAAGAGTCATTTTATCGGAGTGTGTGTATCACTAGAGTCCCCAAAGAGTCATTTTATCGGAGTGTGTGTATCACTAGAGTCCCCAAAGAGTCATTTTATCGGATTTTGTGTATCACTAGAGTCCCCAAAGAGTCATTTTATCGGAGTGTGTGTATCACTAGAGTCCCCAAAGAGTCATTTTATCGGAGTGTGTGTATCACTAGAGTCCCCAAAGAGTCATTTTGTCGGATTTTGTGTATGACTAGAGTCCTCAAAGAGTCATTTTATCGGAGTGTGTGTGTCACTATTTTTATTCATATAGTTTTTTGACTATTATTACATTTTGCAGAAAACATGCCTAATGTCTTAAGGCCCCAGTGAGTAGCCAGAGATGACTCTGGTGAGGAAAACATCTTAAGATGTTTTTAGGGTAATGATTATTTGCAGTCAATACTACATAAACTAGAGGGATGCAGGCAGTGGTCAGGGAAGTGTTCTCTGCCTTGAAGTCAAGACAACTTTATTTCTAAAGTGTGTTATACTATACAGTTAACTTCAAAACACCTTAAAATAACTGTTGCAAATTTTAACAATTGACATGACTTATATTTGAGTTGTAAAACAGTTCTGCAGAAGACAATAATGTCATTATTCAGCTTAATTCAGTTCATTTTTTGTTCTCTGATAGTCAATACAGTCGAATCAATAATATTTCTGAATGTTAATTGTCATTTCCCAACTGAGCAATCCAAAGGCACTCGATCTCAAGCTGCAAATCAAATGAAAATGTATGCTACCCATTTTCAGTGATCTTGAAGAAGTTAAAAAGCCCAGTTTAGTCTCTCACACTAGTTTCTCTGCTCTAGCTTGATTCCAGTACCCAGTATTGAAACTTTGAATTGTAATATTCCACTTCTGTGTCTTCTTAGGATAAATAACTTATAAAATTACAAGTTACAACAAAGTCCTGAAAGTGTACCTTAACCAGAGTCTGTGTATCTCCACAGTCCTCAAAGGATGACTAGATCAGAGTTTGTGTATGTCCCCAAATTGGACATATAAAATACTGTCCCCAATGTGAAGGTAAAGTGTCAGGTCTTTAAGGAAGTGTTTTATTGATAAAATCAAGTGATATCTGTAATAACGGCTTCTCCAGAAGCGCAGTGATGTCTTTCTTTAGTCTCTAGACCCTTCAGAAAGGGTAGTCCCTAAAGGTAGGGTATCCAGTCATACGTCCTCACATTGTAGTTAAGTAGGTATGTGTGTGTGTGTGTGTGTGTGTGTGTGTACTGTATCATGCTTTTCATTTAGAGTTTTCTTTGACCTTTTAGTCATTTGCATTTAGACTGCTGTATGTTTGTAGTATGTAAGTACTGTATATACAGACATTCAATACTATATAATATTGAATATAATACTGTACTTGCAGTACATACAGTATACTTTAAATTCACATTACTTGTGATTTCCATACATTTTATGTAATCGCAAAATGTGTTTACTGTGTTACAATATACTTTTTTTCTGTAACCTCATGTTCTGGATGTTGTGTTTTCCATTTTTTTATGTAGTGTCTAATGAATGATCTGTAGTGTTTATATATTGTTTAATGTGTGTATGATCTGAAAGCTTGATTTTGCCATAAGAGTCAGAGGTTTTGTGAAATTAGTTTGAAGATTGGATTTGTGTTTAATGTTTTGAGAAAATGAGTGATGGTTTCAAGAAATGTGTTTTAGCAATTGTGAAATACTGTAATTGCTATGTGTATCCTACTGTAGCCTAATACTGCATTTACAATGCTTATCAGTGGCGTGCACTTTGATCGTGAAAGTGAAAGTGCCCTTTGCAGTCGCATCGCGGTGCCCCCGTGTTCCTATTTCTCCCGATGTCCATTACAATTTATATACTTCATTTCCCGCGAGCCTTTCAAAGAAACTCCATGAGCGCGGAAAGACGCGTTTGGCGCATGCATACCTGCATCGCCCGTGGTCAAGTGCAAGCCACTTCACAGACACAGATAATTGCGTGTTCTGAGTTAACACAATCAGACAGAGCGTAAAAATACGGGATATTTTACGGGAAAATACTAAAACGGGAAGACAGCGGGAAAAGAGCTAAAATACGTGAGAAACCCAGAAAAAACGGGAGGGTTGACAGCTATGGACGGTGAAGGAACATAAGTCTGGCTGAACTCATTGCCCAGCCATAGTCATACCATGGACAAGGATTTCATTTGAGACTTCTTGACTTCTTGCACCTCATCCTCATCCTCCTCCTCATCTTCCTTCACCTCTTCCTCTACTCCTTATTGCTCTTACTCATCCTCTTCCCCCTCCTCCTCCTCTCTGGTGTCCTCCACCTTTTCAATCATGTCTCTCTGGATCCATTGTTCCAAAACTGAATGAACCCGGGCTCTTTTATCTCTCTTTTGAAGATTCTGATTGGTGTGTGATGAATTTTGACTCTTAGTGTTTCCACGTGGGTAACTGTGTACTAATTAAGCTCAAGCTACGCTGACTTGAGTGAACAATATTGAATGCTAGTGCTTTCTGAATGACAACATGGTGTAGGCAATGAGAAATGAAGGGATTTGTGTGTAGAGTTTTGCAGTGACAGTTCAACAAATCTGATTCATGTGTCAAAACAGGGGAATAGTGTTTATAGTTTAGGGAAATGGGTGTGCTGTTTGATAAATGGCGTTATGGTTTTGAAATTTTAGTTCAAAAGCCTGGTTATAGTGTTTAAGCAATCGAGAAAACTGTAAACTCAAAGCAACATAACTTATATTACTTATAAGAATAATACTACAAATATTGGTAAAGTGATACCATTGTTTCTTTTTGTGTGTATTCTCTTGTTCCTAACTTTTAAATTGATCCAAGCTCCCTTCCCCTTTTTGCTAAATATACTCTTTTAGGTGTATATACTGCCCAGATTGGGCTACTCCACTGTTAAAGGTCCCGTTCTTCGTGATCCCATGTTTCAAACTTTAGTTAGTGTGTAATGTTGTTGTTAGAGTATAAATAAAATCTGTAAAATTTTAAAGCTCAAAGTTCAATGCCAAGCGAGATATTTTATTTAACAGAAGTGGCCTACATCGAACGGCCAGTTTGGACTACATCCCTCTACTTCCTTCTTTAATGACGTCACTAAAACAGTTTTTTGACTAACCTCCGCCCACAGGAATACACAAGAGTTGCGTTTGTAGAGTGTGTTTGTCGCCATGTCGTCGAAACGCTGTTATTTTCATCCCGCAGTCCAATCACCGGGTCTGATTCCGGCTCAAATTGATAGGGTAAAATTAAAGACATGTTTACAATAACACTGAGCGCATGCATCTCCACATTATGGTAGGCGTGACCTTTCCGGGCAAGATGCGCTAAACTGCTGTCGAATCACAACACAGGAACCGCTGGCACAATCAGAACTCGTTACGTATTCCTGAAGGAGGGACTTCATAGAACAAGGAAGTCATCAGCCTGTTTTTATGACAGTGGAAACTGCGGTATACAGATAGCTAAGTAAATTATGTGAAAAATACTGTGTTTTTTTACACGCAAAACATGAACACATGTTATATTGCACACTATAAACACAATCAAAGCTACAAAAAACCACGAAAAACGGGACCTTTAAAAGTTTGGGAACCACTGCCATAGAAGAACCATTTTAGGGTCCACAATGAACATTCAGTGATCAGTTCAGTTTTTTTAATATATATATACTATATTGCCAAAAGTTTTGGGATGCCTGCCTTTACATGCACATGAACTTTAATGACATCCCATTCTTAATCCGTAGGGTTTAATATGGAGTTGGCCCACCCTTTGCAGCTATAACAGCTTCAACTCTTCTGGGAAGTCTTTCCATAAGGTTTAGGAGTGTGTTTATGGGAATTTTTGACCAATTCTTCTAGAAGCGCATTTGTGAGGTCAGGCAGTGATGTTGGATGAGAAGGCCTTTCAATTGTTTTACTTCAATAATATTTTGTAATTTTTTTTTAATTAAAAGGATAAACAATGTAGATTTATTTTCACAGCCGCCTTTGATCATATGTAACAAGTGCACACTGACTAGCATGTTAAAGTTCACGTCAATAGGCAGAAAGTTTAACTGAACACAAGTGCTGCATGTTCAGTATGGGAGGGTAGCAGGTGTTTATTCAAACAGAAATAGTTCAAGGGTGTGTGAATTTTGGATGAACTATCCTTTTAAGTAGAGGTGGAGAAAGCACCAGCTCTTCTTATGAACCAGGAAGTAACTTCTTAAATTCATTGGTACTTTGAAACAACACAAGAACTGCAATGCCAAGACCTTATCTTCTCATTCTGATATTGGGTAAATTACATTTTCAATTCTTATACTTTTTTTAAACTACATATTAAAATGATATTCTTCTTAATAACCTACTGCACAATGTTTCATACATCATAAAAAACAGTATACTTAAGGATTATGAACTGTATATTTCTTGCAATAGTCTACATCTTTTTATAGTTGTTCTGTCATCTCTCAGATTTTTACTGAGCTTTTCACTTGTTTTTCAAAATGAAAACATTGATTAATGTTATGTTTGAGTTGACATGATTGATTTTGAAAAGACATTCACCGACAAGCTGCTCTAAATAAATTTGAGCTGCTTCATGAAAAATAACCTGTTCAGTAAACTAAAATGAAGGAGCACTAACTATAACTTCTCGCACATGAATGCAGATATTTACATCATTATGTTTACACATGGATCAGTAACTTACAGTACATACCCGTAATCATCTAGACACCAGGATTTACACTGAAAGGGATCATGAAGCAGAGCTGTTAGAATTAACTTCTAAGGGGGTGTAAAAAAAAAACTATATAATATAAATATAATATAAACTATTTAATAAATACAGTTGCTTGAAAAAGTTTGTGAACCCCTTGCAGAACTTGTGAAAATCTGAATAATTTTAACAAATTAAGAGAGATCATACAAAAATGCATGTTATTTTTTTAGTACTGTCCTGAGTAAGATATTTTACATAAAAGATAGCTGAATTTATTAAAATAATCCCATTCAAATGTAAACCCATGGTTCTTAATACTGTGTGGTTACCTATGATCCACGACTGTTTTTTTTTTGTTGTTTTTTTGTGATGGTTGTCTTTTGAATGCAGAATCCCTGGCAATATTCAAAAGACAGCTGAAAACTCATCTCTTTCGTGAGCACTTAACCCGCAAATGATGTATGCTCAAATAAAAAAAAAAGTTCTCTTTGTCCAAATGGCATGAGACTTTGTACGGTGGTTAACACTTTTAAGATCTACAAATAAAAAATTGGAATGATATCTTGTTTTTATGTTAAAAAGTTACATTCGTGGTCTTCAGGGTCTCTGGAGACCCCAGGCAACAAAATGTAATTTTGTAACAATATAATATATTTTTTAAAAACCAATGTAATTTTACTCTGTTTATTAATGTTTTTTCTCAACATTTGTGCAGTTTTGGAGGATTTGTGATATCTTTTAAATTTAAATAAATAAATTAAAAAATATTTTTTAAAATTTTTATGCATGAACAGCTTTTTATGTAAAATTCACTTTATAAAAGGCCCAGATTTCTAACTTTCATTCATGTGGATAACATGGATAATTTGACATGGTTTAGTGCCCATCTTTTGAAAAATGCAGTTTTAAAAGTAAAAAAAAAAAACACTTTTACCAGTAGATGCTGCAGAGCTCCACTATTTGCTATGTGCTATTTGAATGACTGAAAGATGTCTTTTTACTCAAGTCAAGTTTTTTTCAGTTGGATTCATATCTAAATGTTATGAAATCACAATTATAACAATAAAAATTACTTTGTCAAAGTTTAGCATTTTTGTGCAGGGCAAAATCAGTTTTTCAATACTAATTTTATAATAAAAATAATAAAATAAATATTTTTTTTTTATTTTTGCATAATTTAATACTTATTGGTGCAACCCACCCTTAGTGTTTTTCACGTTAGCTTTTTAAAAAATCATCCGACTGTTTTTAATGATTGAAATCACTGCAGTATCACAAGTGCCCAAAACTTGCATCTTGTTCACATATTTTTGTTTTTAAGATGGAAAATTGACAGGCTTGTGCTGCAGTTACACAGCTGTTTTGCCCTCCAGGGACTCCGCGAGTCATGTGACTGAAAACTATGAATTACATGAGACATGATACATTTCCGAAAGTTGTACTGTATCTTTCAACATAGCTTCTGATGTTCATTCTTGTTTATTTACTATGAACTAGTAGGCCTAGTAAAGAAGAAGAACATTGGTTCATGTGTCGCTTGAGCTGAGGCACTACAGCGATCTGTCACATTTAAGAGCACCATAACAGTGTGTATTGTTTGAATTTCATAATAAAATTGACAGAATTTGAAAGCTGAGACTTCATGTTTCATGTCAGAGTAACCTGCTCTGTCTTGTCTGACAGTTGCATGAGTCTCATGCTGAAAACATGCAAGTTGGCAGCCCTGTCATGAAGATTTTGAAGAACTATGGCCTACGCCAATGCCTGACCACAAAACCACTGCTCATTTGCTCAGCAGTCACACTCACAGCACTGGCCTTTCACAACATTGCCGCCTATGGCGGCGTTTCCCAAAAGCATTGTAAGCTTATTGGTTTTTACAGTCTACTAGCTTTCGGGAAACAGCTCAGTTTTGCAATGGTATGTCTTTTTCGATATAGACAGCATTCTAAAAAAATCATCCATGGGTGCGTCTCAATCAGCTCCCCAGCTTCCTTGTGTTACGATATACAGTATAGAGGGCTGCAGGGATCATATACTCTATATTCATTGATGCCTCATTAGCATATACATAAGCCATAAACACATAAACACTCAAGATCAGGTTGACTGTGCATCTTCAACTGTAGTTAAACACATGTATGAATATCTATGTCTGCAGTAGACCTCAGCAGATGATTTTCTTAGGATTTAGTTTATTGTTAATGTTAGATAAGAAGAAGGTGTTAGCTAACACAACAATAAAAGTTACCATAGTTTAAAAACCTGTAATATTGAGTTAATACAAAACAAACCAACACATTCTCACCCGTGAAAGGTTATTTAAATCTTGGTGGTTTCACAACCACAGGCTGCGCAATACTTGGAGAAAACTCATTGGTTTTTATTGTGAGTGCAGAAAGCATCTGAAATGAAATGTTGACCATTCCAAGATGGCGGATGCGTCAACATGTCTGGAGCAGTTGAATGTGTCATCTACTTACACAAATTTATGGCAAGGAAGAGGTATTTTTGTAGGCCAAAACTCTGGAAACCAGTTAGCAACTAACCAGTTAGCACTTCTGGTTCCATCGTTTTGAAATCTATATAGATTTTTTGAAAAAAAAATTTAAAGGCCTGAAATAAGGGCAATCTCAAGATATTTTCATGTTTTACTCTACAACATAAAATACATCAGTAATGCCCCATGTGATTTTCTTTAAATCTTTTACTTTTCTTAAGAAGGTGTTTGCTAAGAAGTGGCTAAATGGGACTACAGAGGTTGTCAGGGATGTTAAACGTCATCAGCTGAACAAACTCGTACTCACTGGACACTCATTCTGTTTATAATCACGCTCTTGCAGATTATTATTACTCAAAATTTCAGGGAAAATGTTTTTTACATAAAGACTGAAAGAGGTGTCAGAAGCTCAGTGATGGTGATGTTAAAGTAAATCATAATATCTAACTGTAAGTCTACAATGTTTTTAATTGTCACTGTTTTTCATTTCAACAGCCAGTGCTCAAACTTCAGTAACTGGTAAGTAACAGACTGTTAGTTAAAACTCAGATCCTAATTTCATGAGATGATTGATAGTTTTAGCAAGTTTAGTATGTTGATAGATGTGAGTTTATTTATAACATAGTTATTTTATTTTTTAGGTGAATACAGTATCAGACTGGTGAATGGTAGTAATAACTGCTCTGGGAGAGTTGAGATCCTTTATAATGACCAGTGGGGGACAGTGTGTGATGATGGCTGGGACATTGAAGATGCTGAGGTGGTGTGCAGACAGTTGGGATGTGGACGAGCCGTTAGAGCACACTCCGACGCTCATTTTGGCCAGGGAAGTGATCCGATCTGGTTGGATAATGTAGAATGTTCAGGAAGTGAATCATTCCTCACACAGTGCTCACAAAATCTTTTGGGAGACCATAACTGTGGTCATCAAGAAGATGCAGGTGTCGTCTGCTTAAAAGGTAAAAATATATGCTTTCCCCAGATCCAAGATGCCATTGTATATTTGATGTTTTGCTTGTGATGAAAAGAGTACAATAGTGATTGAAAACAACATAAACCTATGGTGTTTAGTCCCAAATAATAATTATTAAAAACAAAAAAAAGCTTGGCTACTAACAATTTCAACACATACAATATAGAGAATGTGAATCTGACATTACACCACATTGAGTTTGAAAAAAAAAAAAAAAAAAAAAAAAAAAGCAAGGGCTATGCACATTTGGTGTTTGGCTACTAACAATGTCAAACACATACAATATACACATACTTACAACATAGTTTTTAATCACATAACTTACATTTTTATATCTTACCAGACATAAGATTGGTCAGTGGGTCTGATTCATGCTGTGGAAGAGTGGAGATCCTTCATAATGGCCAGTGGGGAACCGTGTGTGATGATGACTGGGACATGAATGATGCTGCTGTGGTGTGCAGACAGTTAGAGTGTGGTTCAGCCATCAGTGCACCTAAAAGTGCCGCCTTTGGTCAAGGCAGTGGATCGATCTGGCTGGATGGTGTTGGATGCTCGGGAGGTGAAGGAAACCTCACACAATGTTCACACAGAGGACTAGGAGCTCACAACTGTGGTCATGGTGAAGATGCTGCTGTTGTTTGTTCAGGTAAATCTTTTGCAGTGACATTATTTTGGGAGAAATGAGCAAAAGAAATTACAATAAGCTTCATGTATTTAATGATTTTCATCTTAACATGTAATTTTAAATGGATGCCTATTTCTTTTGCAGGTGACCTGCAGCAGCCCACTCTTTCTGTGATCTCCACATATACAGTTGTTTCTCCTGGAGAAAACATTCAGTTCAGATGCACAACACCTAAACCAAGATGCAATGCTGATGCTGAATTCCACCTCTTCATAAACGGATCATCAATATCCTCCCAGAAACATGTTTCTGATGTGACTTTCCACCTTGTCAATGTAAGCGTCTCACATCAGGGCAGCTACAGCTGTAATTACTCCTACCAAAACGGCACTGTAATATCACCTTGGAGTAACACTGTTGACATCACTGTAGGTAAGAGTTTAATCTTGTCTCATTGCCTATAATATAAATGCATTAGTTATATGAAAGTGAATTCATTCCGTATTGATGTCTTATGTTTTTTTGTTTGTGCTGCTAATTTGTAAAATGACTGAATTAAAATTAGATCCAGAGAAGATGCTGTTCTTGAAGCCATTTTTATTTGTATTATTTAACTATTCTTTTATTACTATTATTATTATTAATTGTAAGGCTTAGCTGCTTACATAGATACACATGGAAGTGTTTGAAAGCAGGTGTCTATCAGTGGATATATCAGGGATCTGCTGATAGACGGCCTTTTTCAAACGCTCCTGTGAGTATCTGTGTAAGCGCTTGGTGAAGAGCATCAAAGATGTCTAGCACTGATCATTGTAGCCAATCACAGACATATCTGATGAGCATGTGAACACAATGGCAAATCAGTGGGTTTTAAGAATCTGCTTAAAGGGTCAGTTTACCCAAAATTTTAAATTCTGTCATTTATTTCTCACCCTCATGTCATTCCACACCCATAAGAACTTTGTTCATCTTTGGAACACAAATTAAGATATTTTTGACATATTTAAAACAGTTCATGTGAGTACAGTGGTTCAACTTTAATGTTATGAAGCAACAAGAATGCTTAAAGTTATGCGTATTTGGCGTGCTGTCTGGGGAGAGGGCTCCAAGCTCAGAATTTTGGCCCAAACCCAGAGTTTTCCCCCCGGTGTGGTAAAAGTAGATAGAACTATAAGTGAGGAGATGGGGTGGAGGAGGGATGCTGATAAACTCTCAGATGAACAGAAGTCAGTCTGCTGAATTTATACCTTTTGACATTGGTTGAGTTGATTAACTGAATGCTCTCCACCTGTGCTAATTAGGTTAATTATCTGATCTTGCTCCTCCTGAATTTTGTTAATAAAACATCATATGATAAAACAAACTTGACTTGCTGTCGTCAAACGAGGCTCGGCTCGAGCTCTGAGTTAAACCCACAAAAAAGATATTTACAAGGACAGCAACCTGAGCAGTCAACTAAGAGTAGTTCAGCAATATAAGTACAGAGGACTTAAAGGATTTAATCCCTAAGGCAGCTTGTGTGGTGAATTTCCTGTGGGAACTTTAAGAGAAAACGAAAGGCTCCTGTAGGAACAGAGAGAGAAATCACTGCAGAGGGAGTGAAGGGATACTTTTCTGTCCCTATACAGAAACTGCTTTGAGAGTGGAGGCTGAAATCACTGCTGCGGCAGTGGGGAATAAAGTTTTTTTGGTCTGAAGGGTGTTGCGAGATCAGTGGTTACTGCTGCGGCAGTGGGGAATAAAGTTTTTTTGGTCTGAAGGGTGTTGCGAGATCAGTGGTCACTGCTGCGGCAGTGGGGAATAAAGATCGATCTGAAAGTGGTTGCAAGAGCACAGGCCAAAATACCTGCTGTGGTAGTAAAATGGTAGTAAAATTCAATGCACAAGTATTTGTATAGCGCTTTCAGTACGTAATGTTTCAAAGAAAATTTTGAATTTCATGACATTCATGTATCTACATTACAATTTAGTGTGGTCTGTTATCAGAGGTCACTGTGTACAAGTAATGTATTTCAGAAATGTACTGTACATATACAAATCACACAATTATCTAAAAATGTATTAATTTATGCCAGAAACATGGGCTCATTAAATTGATTATTATAAGCTGTGAAAAATAATTACTATATATGTAAAATTTAGCATTGGTGTTTGCTAAAAGATTATTTTTTGTGTGAACTCAGACTCGCCTGCAAGCCTTTGAGAGAAATTCCTTTGCCCATGAGCGTGGAAAGACATGGAATGACTTATGTTTTAGCATGTTGTTAGATGTGTGTTGATTTATAATATGTGTATTTTATTTATTTTTTTTAGTTAAATACAGTATCAGACTGGTGAATGGTAATACTGACTGCTCTGGGAGAGTTGAGATCCTTTATGATGACCAGTGGGGGACAGTGTGTGATGATGGCTGGGACATGAATGATGCTGAGGTGGTGTGCAGACAGTTGGGATGTGGACGAGCTGTTAGTGCACACTCCAACGCTCGTTTTGGCCAGGGAAGTGGTCGGATCTGGTTGACTAATGTGAGATGTTCAGGAAGTGAATCGTCCCTCGCACAGTGCTCACACAGTCCTTTTGGATTCTTTAGCTGTGGTCATCAAGAAGATGCAGGTGTCGTCTGCTTAAAAGGTAAAAATATATGCTTTCCCCAGATCCAAAATGCCATTGTATATTTGATGTTTTGCTTGTGATGAAAAGAGTACAATAGTGATTGAAAACAACATAAACCTATGGTGTTTAGTCCCAAATAATAATTATAAAAAAAAAAAAAAAAAAGCTTGGCTACTAACAATGTCAAACACATACAATATACACATACTTACAACATAGTTTTTAATAACATTACTTACATGTTTATATCTTACCAGACATAAAATTGGTCAGTGGGTCTGATTCATGCTGTGGAAGAGTGGAGATCCTTCATAATGGCCAGTGGGGAACCGTGTGTGATGATGGCTGGGACATGAATGATGCTGCTGTGGTGTGCAGACAGTTAGAGTGTGGTTCAGCCATCAGTGCACCTAAAAGTGCCGCCTTTGGTCAAGGCAGTGGATCGATCTGGCTGGATGGTGTTGGATGCTCGGGAGGTGAAGGAAACCTCACACAATGTTCACACAGAGGACTAGGAGCTCACAACTGTGGTCATGGTGAAGATGCTGGTGTTGTTTGTTCAGGTAAATCTTTTGCATTTTGACAGAGTTAGGTAGAAATGAGCAATAGAAATTATAATAAGCTTCATGTATTTAATGATTTTTATCTTAACATGTAATTTTAAATGGATGCCTATTTCTTTTGCAGGTGACCTGCAGAGACCCACTCTTTTCCTGATCTCCACAAATGCAGTTTCTCGTGCAGTTGTTTCTCCTGGACAAAACATTCAGTTCAGATGCACAACACCTAAACCAAGATGCAATGCTGATGCTGAATTCCACCTCTTCGTAAACGGATCATCAATATCCTCCCAGAAACATGTTTCTGATGTGACTTTCCACCTTGTCAATGTAAGCGTCTCACATCAGGGCAGCTACAGCTGTAATTACTCCTACCAAAACGGCACTGTAATATCACCTTGGAGTAACACTGTTGACATCACTGTAGGTAAGAGTTTAATCTTGTCTCATTGCCTATAATATAAATGTATTAGTTGCATGAAAGTGAATTCATTCCGTATTGATGTCTTATGTTTTTTGTTTGTGCTGCTAATTTGTAGAATGACTGAATTAAAATTAGATCCAGAGAAGATGCTGTTCTTGAAGCCATTTTTATTTGTATTATTTAACTATTCTTTTATTACTATTATTATCATTATTATTAATTGTAGGGCTTAGCTGCTTACACAGATACACATGGGAGTGTTTGAAAGCAGGTGTCTATCAGTGGATATATCAGGGATCTGCTGATAGACGCCCTTTTTCAAACGCTCCTGTGAGTATCTGTGTAAGCGCTTGGTGAAGAGCATCAAAGATGTCTAGCACTGATCATTGTAGCCAATCACAGACATATCTGATGAGCATGTGAACACAATGGCCAATCAGGGGTTTTTAAGAATCTGCTTAAAGGGTTAGTTTACCCAAAATTTTAAATTCTCTCATTTATTTCTCACCCTCATGTCATTCCACACCCATAAGAACTTTGTTCATCTTTGGACCACAAATTAAGATATTTTTGACATATTTAAAACAGTTCATGTGAGTACAGTGGTTCAACTTTAATGTTATTAAGTAACAAGAATGCTTAAAGTTATGCGTATTTGGCGTGCTGTCTGGGGAGAGGGCTCCAAGCTCAGAATTTTGGCCCAAACCCAGAGTTTTCCCCCCGGTGTGGTAAAAGTAGATAGAACTATAAGTGAGGAGATGGGGTGGAGGAGGGATGCTGATAAACTCTCAGATGAACAGAAGTCAGTCTGCTGAATTTATACCTTTTGACATTGGTTGAGTTGATTAACTGAATGCTCTCCACCTGTGCTAATTAGGTTAATTATCTGATCTTGCTCCTCCTGGATTTTGTAAATAAAACATCATATGGTAAAACAAACTTGACTTGCTGTCGTCAAACGAGGCTCGGCTCGAGCTCTGAGTTAAACCCACAAAAAGATATTTACAAGGACAGCAACCTGAGCAGTCAACTAAGAGTAGTTCAACAATATAAGTACAGAGGACTTAAAGGATTTAATCCCTAAGGCAGCTTGTGTGGTGAATTTCCTGTGGGAGCTTTAAGAGGAAACGAAAGGCTCCTGTAGGAACAGAGAGAGAAATCACTGCTGAGGGAGTGAAGGGATACTTTTCTGTCCCTATACAGAAACTGCTTTGAGAGTGGAGGCTGAAATCACTGCTGCGGCAGTGGGGAATAAAGTTTTTTTGGTCTGAAGGGTGTTGCGAGATCAGTGGTCACTGCTGCGGCAGTAGGCAAGGCAATTTTATTTGTATAGCACATTTCATACACAATGGTAATTCAAAGTGCTTTACATAAAGAAGAAGAATAAAAATAGAACATAAGAAATTGAAATAACAGTAAAAACAGAGAATTTTGTTATCTGGATGGAAGAGCTAGGAAGTTTCAGGGAGTTTTTTGTTGTTGTCTGTCAGAGTGGATCTAAATGGATCTTCTCACACGACAGGACCACTGTCTAGCTCTACCTGTTAAGGTACTTCGAACTGATAAACAAAGTTTCAATCTCCCCTTTTGCCAAGACACCACAAACTGCGCCACACAGCCCCAATCCCCCTTCCGGAGATATCTTATTCAAATTTCCCCCTTTGGAAAGTGTCCTGACTGTAATCCAGAGATATCTTAACCATGCACCACAGCTCAAATTTCCCCATGGTTTGTCCCCTTATCCAAATTTTAAACTAATCACAAAAGCTTTCTTCCTAATTCTCCCAGCTCTTTAAACCAGACAGCAATATTTAAGATGCATTAAAAGTCAGGAATAACAAGATGATACATAAAAGATATAAACTACATTAAAAATGAAATAAAAACAGGAAAGGAATTAAAAGAATAAAAAGATAATACGTATATAAAATAAATGCAAACAGTTCAGACATGGCACAGTGCTCAATCTGCAAATGCATAGATAAAAAGATGTGTTTTGAGTCTGGATTTGAATGTGGCTACTGTAGGAGCACACCTGATCTCTTCTGGAAGCTGGTTCCAGCTGCGGCTGACGTAACAGCTAAAAGCAGACCTTCCTTGCTTTGAGTGAACCCTTGGTATTTCTAAATGACTTGATCCTGATGATCTGAGTGATCTGTTAGGTTTATATTCTATGAGCATATCTGCAATGTATTGGGGTCCTAGGACCATTGAGTGATTTATAAACAAGTAACAGTACTTTAAAATCAATTCTAAATGCAACTGGAAGCCAGTGCAAGGACCTGAGGACTGGTGTGATGTGTTCATGTTTTCGGGCTCTGCTCAGAATCCTGGCAGCAGCGTTTTGTACGAGCTGGGGAATAAAGATCGATCTGAAAGTGGTTGCAAGAGCACAGGCCAAAATACCTGCTGTGGTAGTAAAATGGTAGTCAAATTCAATGCACAAGTATTTGTATAGCGCTTTCAGTACGTAATGTTTCAAAGAAAATATTGAATTTCATGACATTCATGTATCTACATTACAATTTAGTGTGGTCTGTTATCAGAGGTCACTGTGTACAAGTAATGTATTTCAGAAATGTACTGTGTATATATACAAATCACACAGTTATCTAAATATGTATTAATTTATGCCAGAAACATGGGCTCATTAAATTGATTATTATAAGCTGTGAAAAATAATTACTATAAATGTAAAATTTAGCATTGGTGTTTGCTAAAAGATCATTTTTTGTGTGAACTCAGACTCGCCTGCAAGCCTTTGAGAGAAATTCCTTTGCCCATGAGCGTGGAAAGACATGGAATGACTTATGTTTTAGCATGTTGTTAGATGTGTGTTGATTTATAATATATTTATTTTATTTTATTTTTTCAGGTGAATACAGTATCAGACTGGTGAATGGTAAGTAATAACTGCTCTGGGAGAGTTGAGATCCTTTATAATGACCAGTGGGGGACAGTGTGTGATGATGGCTGGGACATGAATGATGCTGAGGTGGTGTGCAGACAGTTGGGATGTGGACCAGCTGTTAGTGCACACTCCAACGCTCGTTTTGGCCAGGGAAGTGGTCGGATCTGGTTGACTAATGTGAGATGTTCAGGAAGTGAATCGTCCCTCACACAGTGCTCACACGATCTTTTGGGAAACCATAACTGCTATCATCAAGAAGATGCAGGTGTCGTCTGCTTAAAAGGTAAACATATATGCTTTCCCCAGATCCATTGTATGCCATTGTATATTTGATGTTTTGCTTGTGATGAAAAGAGTACAATAGTGATTGAAAACAACATAAACCTATGGTGTTTAGTCCCAAATAATAATTATAAAAAAATAAAAAATAAAAAGCTTGGCTACTAACAATTTCAACACATACAATATAGAGAATGTGAATCTGACATCATGCCACATTGAGTTTTGAAAAAAAAAAAAAAAAAAAAAAAAAAAAAGCAGAGGGGCTATGCACATTTGGTGTTTGGCTACTAACAATGTCAAACACATACAATATACACATACTTACAACATAGTTTTTAATAACATTACTTACATTTTTATATCTTACCAGACATAAGATTGGTCAGTGGGTCTGATTCATGCTGTGGAAGAGTGGAGATCCTTCATAATGGCCAGTGGGGAACCGTGTGTGATGATGGCTGGGACATGAATGATGCTGCTGTGGTGTGCAGACAGTTAGAGTGTGGTTCAGCCATCAGTGCACCTAAAAGTGCCGCCTTTGGTCAAGGCAGTGGATCGATCTGGCTGGATGGTGTTGGATGCTCGGGAGGTGAAGGAAACCTCACACAATGTTCACACAGAGGACTAGGAGCTCACAACTGTGGTCATGGTAAAGATGCTGCTGTTGTTTGTTCAGGTAAATCTTTTGCATTGACATTATTTTGGGAGAAATTAGCAAAAGAAATTACAATAAGCTTCATGTATTTAATGATTTTCATCTTAACATGTAATTTTAAATGGATGCCTATTTCTTTAGCAGGTGACCTGCAGCAGCCCACTCTTTCTGTGATCCCCACATATACAATTGTTTCTCCTGGAGAAAACATTCAGTTCAGATGCACAACACCTAAACCAAGATGCAATGCTGATGCTGAATTCCACCTCTTCATAAACGGATCATCAATATCCTCCCAGAAACATGTTTCTGATGTGACTTTCCACCTTGTCAATGTAAGCGTCTCACATCAGGGCAGCTACAGCTGTAATTACTCCTACCAAAACAGCACTGTAATATCACCTTGGAGTAACACTGTTGACATCACTGTAGGTAAGAGTTTAATCTTGTCTCATTGCCTATAATATAAATGTATTAGTTGCATGAAAGTGAATTCATTCTGTATTGATGTCTTATGTTTTTTTGTTTGTGCTGCTAATTTGTAGAATGACTGAATTAAAATTAGATCCAGAGAAGATGCCGTTCTTGAAGCCATTTTTATTTGTTTTATTTAACTACTCTTTTATTATTATTATCATTATTATTATTATTAATTGTAGGGCTTAGCTGCTTACACAGATACACATGGAAGTGTTTGAAAGCAGGTGTCTATCAGTGGATATATCGGGGATCTGCTGATAGACGCCCTTTTTCAAACGCTCCTGTGAGTATCTGTGTAAGCGCTTCGTGAAGAGCATCAAAGATGTCTAGCACTGATCATTGTAGCCAATCACAGACATATCTGATGAGCATGTGAACACAATGGCCAATCAGTGGTGTTTAAGAATCTGCTTAAAGGGTTAGTTTACCCAAAATTTTAAATTCTGTCATTTATTACTCACCCTCATGTCATTCCACACCCATAAGAACTTCGTTCATCTTTGGAACACAAATTAAGATATTTTTGACATATTTAAAACAGTTCATGTGAGTACAGTGGTTCAACTTTAATGTTATTAAGTAACAAGAATGCTTAAAGTTATGCGTATTTGGCGTGCTGTCTGGGGAGAGGGCTCCAAGCTCAGAATTTTGGCCCAAACCCAGAGTTTTCCCCCCGGTGTGGTAAAAGTAGATAGAACTATAAGTGAGGAGATGGGGTGGAGGAGGGATGCTGATAAACTCTCAGATGAACAGAAGTCAGTCTGCTGAATTTATACCTTTTGACATTGGTTGAGTTGATTAACTGAATGCTCTCCACCTGTGCTAATCAGGTTAATTATCTGATCTTGCTCCTCCTGAATTTTGTTAATAAAACATCATATGGTAAAACAAACTTGGCTTGCTGTCGTCAAATGAGGCTCGGCTCGAGCTCTGAGTTAAACCACAAAAAAGATATTTACAAGGACAGCAACCTGAGCAGTCAACTAAGAGTAGTTCAGCAATATAAGTACAGAGTACTTAAAGGATTTAATCCCTAAGGCAGCTTGTGTGGTGAATTTCCTGTGGGAGCTTTAAAGGGATACTCCACCGTTTTTTCATATTAAACTATGTTATTCCCTTAACTAAGACGAGTTGATACATACCTCTCTCGTCTCAGTGCGTGCACTAAATCGCTCTGTCTTGCGGCGAAACTTTGTTAGCACTTAGCTTAGCCCAGTTCATTCAATAGGGGCCAAGCAGAGAAGCTACCAAACACCTCCACGTTTTCCCTATTTAAATACAGTTACTCGAGTAGTGTAACTCGACCTAGGACGGTGACACAAAACAAAACGTTGCGCTTTTCTAAGCGTGTAAAATGGATAACTATATTGTATGGCGGAATACCATAGCAAGCGCTCGGAGCACTTTGACTTGGCGCAGTAATATCTTCATTCGTGAAAAGTCCTCTCACCGGCCCCCGCTCCCTCTCCTCCTCCCTCTCATTTCCGTCAATAGAACCAACGCTCCGGCTCCGGTCTGTTCTGGTTCGTATCTTTTTTCCCTCTCACGGTCCATAAGAGCTAATTCCTCCTCCGTGTACTCGGGTTCAAACAGATATGGCTCTGGGTCTGCTACAAACAAGTCATAATCATCTACAAAGTCCGCCATTGCAAATGATCTCTTGCAGTTTGCTAATAGCACAGGTGGTAAAAGTCACATTAGTTCTATTGACGGAAATGAGAGGGAGGAGGAGAGGGAGCGGGGGCCGGTGAGAGGACTTTTCACGAATGAAGATATTACTGCGCCAAGTCAAAGTGCTCCCGAGCGCTTGCTATGGTATTCCGCCATACAATATAGTTATCCATTTTACACGCTTAGAAAAGTGCAACGTTTTGTTTTGTGTCACCGTCCTAGGTCGAGTTACACTACTCGAGTAACTGTATTTAAATAGGGAAAACGTGGAGGTGTTTGGTAGCTTCTCTGCTTGGCCCCTATTGAATGAACTGGGCTAAGCTAAGTGCTAACAAAGTTTTGCCGCAAAACAGAGCGATTTAGTGCACGCACTGAGACGAGAGAGGTATGTATCAACTCGTCTTAGTTAAGGGAATAACATAGTTTAATATGAAAAAACGGTGGAGTATCCCTTTAAGAGAAAACGAAAGGCTCCTGTAGGAACAGAGAGAAATCACTGCTGAGGGAGTGAAGGGATACTTTTCTGTCCCTACAGAAACTGCTTTGAGAGTGGAGGCTGAAATTACTGCTGCGGCAGTGGGGAATAAAGTTTTTTTGGTCTGAAGGGTGTTGCGAGATCAGTGGTCACTGCTGCGGCAGTGGGGAATAAAGTTTTTTTTTGGTCTGAAGGGTGTTGCGAGATCAGTGGTCACTGCTGCGGCAGTGGGGAATAAAGATCGATCTGAAAGCGGTTGCAAGAGCACAGGCCAAAATACCTGCTGTAGTAGTCAAATTCAATGCACATTTATTTGTATAGCGCTTTCAGTACGTATTGTTTCAAATAAAATTTTGAATTTCATGACATTCATGTATCTACATGACAATTTAGTGTGGTCTGTTATCAGAGGTCACTGTGTACAAGTAATGTATTTCAGAAATGTACTGTACATATACAAATCACACAGTTATCTAAAGATGTATTAATTTATGCCAGAAACATGGGCTCATTAAATTGATTATTATAAGCTGTGAAAAATAATTACTATAAATGTAAAATTTAGCATTGGTGTTTGCTAAAAGATAATTTTTTGTGTGAACTCAGACTCGCCTGCAAGCCTTTGAGAGAAATTCCTTTGCCCATGAGCGTGGAAAGACATGGAATGACTTATGTTTTAGCATGTTGTTAGATGTGTGTTGATTAATAATATATTTATTTTATTTTATTTTTTTAGTTAAATATAGTATCAGACTGGTGAATGGTAATACTGACTGCTCTGGGAGAGTTGAGATCCTTTATGATGACCAGTGGGGGACAGTGTGTGATGATGGCTGGGACATGAATGATGCTGAGGTGGTGTGCAGACAGTTGGAATGTGGACCAGCTGTTAGTGCACACTCCAACGCTCGTTTTGGCCAGGGAAGTGGTCGGATCTGGTTGACTAATGTGAGATGTTCAGGAAGTGAATCGTCCCTCGCACAGTGCTCACACAGTCCTTTGGGAAACCATAACTGTGGGCATCAAGAAGATGCAGGTGTCGTCTGCTTAAAAGGTAAAAATATATGTTTTCCCCAGATCCAAGATGCCATTGTATATTTGATGTTTTGCTTGTGATGAAAAGAGTACAATAGTGATTGAAAACAACATAAACCTATGGTGTTTAGTCCCAAATAATAATTATTAAAAAAAAAAAAGCTTGGCTACTAACAATTTCAACACACAATATAGAGAATGTGAATCTGACATTACACCACATTGAGTTTTGGGTAACTTCTTTATTTATCCGCCATGCTGGAAGGATCGCGCAGCCTTTCTGTTATTGAGTTTAGTGCAGTAATTTGTTTTCTGTCATGATTGTGAAGAATGTCACCATTGTATGTTGTATTGAAGACTGTGTTATGCACTGGTTATGCACTACGGTTCTAAATCACCTTAGAGGATTATTAAGAGGGTGAAGATCTCCTCAATCATCGATAAATTTAACTTGAACATGGCCTTTTGCACATATGTCATTAATCCTGCATCGATAATGGCGGTAGTACTGTAACTCAAATCATCGTTCTGAAAGAAAATTGGACAATGAAAAACTTTTTTTTGCATTTCTACGTATAAAAACACTAAGGAAAGAAGGTCAAGGAGATGACAAGAAGACACCGGATGTAAATCTTTTAGTAATGGCACTGATTATACCCACTGGTAACACTTCACAATAAGGTTCATTAGTTAAACATTAGTTAATGTATTAACTAACACAATCTAACGATGAGCAATACATTTGTTACTGTATTTACTAATCTTCGTTGACCTTAGTTAATGAAAATACAGTTGTTCATTGTTTGTTCACAGTGCATTAACTAATGTTAACAAGATCTTAATAATGTAAATGTTCAAATTAACTTTAACAATGATTAAGAAATGCTGTATAAGTACAGTTCATTGTTGGTTCATGTTAACTAATGTAGTTAATTAAGTTTTCTCAGCGTTTCCCCTGTGCCGTCCGGTGAGCATTTACTTTCAGCGGTTTCCACCTCTTATAAAAGAGCACTTTTCTCCGCCGTTTTCACGGCATCTGCGACGTTGTTGCAAATGTCGCACCACAGCTGTGGCACTAGCAAAGCACCTCTGGCCCTGTGCACTACAAAGACCACAGCCCAGGCTGTCAGGCAGTCAATGGCCAGCCTAGTTGTGTTAGAGCGTCATTTCTGGCTGAACCTCACAGAGATAAAGGAAGTGGATAAGGTGGCCTGTCTCTCCCGCCAGTCTCTTCAGAGCCACTGTAGAGGGTTTCACTGAGTGCTTCACCGCCGCAAAGAAGTCGTCCCAGGCTATGCAACACTTCTTGCACAAGCGCTCAGCTCAGCCACTGCCCCAAGTCGCCCCAAGCCTGCGCCGACTCAGCAGCAGAGTAAACCAGCACCCCCCCAAGAAGCAACGTCAGCGATCTCGCTCCTCTAAGCGCCCGTCTTTCCCAAGACGCCAGGGACCCTGGCCTAGGATTACGCTGGACCCAATGCCTCCAAAGTCTTCCTGACCCATCAGGAAGGAAGAGGATGGGGAAATGTCCCGCTGCAGCCAGACCACCCCCAAAGCTTCCTCGTTTAGTTCCTCCACCACCCCGTTCACTTCTGGGTGTAGGAGACAAAATATTTACTTGCATGGTCTCGTTGGCTGGTTCTGGATGGCTGATGGGTTCGGACCGACGGAGGAGGGTGTTAAACAGTGGCTGGCCCTGGTGTTCTTCGATACACAACTGCATACGAGTGCCAAAGCGGATGGACAGCTGGATGAAACGCTCAATGCCGATGGAGTCCTTGTATGCAGCGAGATGCAGACCTTGTCGATAGGTGGTGAAGAGCGCCTGCTCGTTCCATCCGCTGGAGGCAGCTAGCATTCTGAACTGCAAGGCATATTCATTAACTGACATTGAACCTTGTTTTAAATTATAGTTTCTCACCAATGGAAGAGTCTGAGACAGGCTTGCCGAAAACTTCCCGGAAGTGGGTGACGAAGGAGGTATAGGATTGTACTACAGGGCCTTTTTGGGACCAGAGGGAGTCAGCCCACTGTAGCGCCTCGCCTTGGAGTTGGGAAATGATGAACGCTATTTTAGAAGCGTCAACGAGCTCCTGGAATGGATCGTGGTGACTCATGTTGATATCTTGCTGTTATGGTCCAGTCTTCTGTTACAACACAGAAGGGACGGAGACAGGAATTCACAACAGGGATGTTTACTGATATCAACAGAGTATAACGGCAGTGCAGGTGAGTGAAACTTAAGCAGTGATGATGAACGGAGTGCAGAATAGTGATACTGTCCTTTACGTGGTTGTAGATATGGAGATCTTGGGTGGTGCTGGAGAAACTTGGACGATGGAGACAGGGAACACTCACACACAGAAGGAGATAAACACAAGGAGTATTGGAGACGCTGGAGACAGGTAAGTAGATCGCTGGGAGTCCTTGAGGTAAGCATGAAGGTAAGTCTTGATGCAAACGAGACCAGACACTGGAGTGGTGTGTGTGAGTGTTCTTTATACTGTGAGTGATGAGGTGCTGATGCAGTGCAGGTGGCGGTGATCAGTATTCCGGTGAATGGGTGCGCTGTGATTGGCTGATGGTGGAGCCTGGTGTGTCTGTGACACATATATTCACATAGAAAACAAAACATTTAAATTGTAAATATTATTTCACAATATTATTGTTTTTACTGCATTTTTTTTTTTATTAAATCCAGCCTTGTTGAGCAGAAGAGACATTTCAATTGTACAATTACAATTGTAATGTTTACAAACTTTTGATAGGTACTGTATTTTCTGCTTTATTCTGTGATCTTTTTTTTTTTCATTGTATAAAATCTATGAGGACTTGTTTGTAGTACACTAACCAATCATAAAATTGTCATAAATTGTAGGGGGGAAAAGCAGTGTATTTGATTTCTTATTAAAGGGATTGTTCACCCAAAAATGAAAATTTGATGTTTATCTGCTTACCCCCCAGCGCTTTCAAGATGTAGGTGACTTTGTTTCTTCAGTAGAACACAAATGATGATTTCTAACTCCAACCATTGCCGTCTGTCAGCTGTATAATGGGTGTCAATGGGAACTTCTTTTATAAGAGTAAATAAAACTTCCTTAGAACAAGCGTGAGACATCACTTCCATTGTCAGAGCGTGATCAGACCTTACTAAGCGAATGCTGAAAGCAGTTGGACATAGTGGTGTTTTAGAGGTAAAGAATTATATAAATACGCACAAACTCGTTTCGTGTCTTAGGACATCAATGTGTCGTCACGAGCCACAGGGTTTAATTTGGATTTGTCTAAGCAAGTTTTATTTACTCTTATAAAAGAAGTTCCCATTGACACCCATTATACAGCTGACAGATGGCAACAGTTGGTGTTAGAAATCATCATTTGTGTTCTACTGAAGAAACAAAGTCACCTTCATCTTGGATGCGCTGGGGGTAAGCAGATAAACATCACATTTTCATTTTTGGGTGAATTATCCCTTTAAAAGCAAATTAATTTCAAATTAAAAGCAAGAGATGAGATAAAAAAATTAAATCTCTCAGACAAAGGTTAGATAAAAAATGTTTTAATACATTTTTTTTTTTAATTCTGTGCCCCTCACTTCTGAAATGATGGCTACGCCCCTGCTTACAACATAGTTTTTAATCACATTGTACTTACATGTTTATATCTTACCAGACATAAGATTGGTCAATGGGTCTGATTCATGCTGTGGAAGAGTGGAGATCCTTCATAATGGCCAGTGGGGAACCGTGTGTGATGATGACTGGGACATGAATGATGCTGCTGTGGTGTGCAGACAGTTAGAGTGTGGTTCAGCCATCAGTGCGCCTAAAAGTGCCGCCTTTGGTCAAGGCAGTGGATCGATCTGGCTGGATGGTGTTGGATGCTCGGGAGGTGAAGGAAACCTCACACAATGTTCACACAGAGGACTAGGAGCTCACAACTGTGGTCATGGTGAAGATGCTGCTGTTGTTTGTTCAGGTAAATCTTTTGCATTTTGACAGAGTTAGGTAGAAATGAGCAATAGAAATTACAATAAGCTTCATGTATTTAATGATTTTCATCTTAACATGTAATTTTAAATGGATGCCTATTTCTTTTGCAGGTGACCTGCAGCAGCCCACTCTTTCTGTGAGCCCCACATATACAATTGTTTCTCCTGGAGAAAACATTCAGTTCAGATGCACAACACCTAAACCAAGATGCAATGCTGATGCTGAATTCCACCTCTTCATAAACGGATCATCAATATCCTCCCAAAAACATGTTTCTGGTGTGACTTTCAACCTTGTCAATGTAAGCGTTTCACATCAGGGCAGCTACAGCTGTAATTACTCCTACCAAAACGGCACTGTAATATCACCTTGGAGTAACACTGTTGACATCACTGTAGGTAAGAGTTTAATCTTGTCTCATTGCGTATAATATAAATGCATTAGTTGCATGAAAGATAATTAATTCTTTATTGATGTCTTATTTTTGTGTTTGTGCTGCTAATTTGTAGCATGACTGTGAATTAAAATTAGATCCCGAGAAGGTGCAGTTTTTGAAGCCATTTTTATTTTATTTCATTATTCATTTTTATTTGTAGCGCTTACACAGAAACACATGAATGTTTATAAGCAGGTGTCTATCAGTGGATATATCAGGGATCTGCTGATGGACGTCTGCTGATTTCAAACGCTCCTGTGAGTATCTGTGTAAGCGCTTGGTGAAGAGCATCAAAGATGTCTAGCACTGATCATTGTAGCCAATCACAGACATATCTGATGAGCATGTGAAAGGCCAATCAGAGGTGTCTAAGAATCTGCTTAAAGGGTTAGTTTACCCAAAAATAAAAATTCTGTCATTAATTACTCACCCTCATGTCGTACAAAGACATATTTAAAACAGTTCATGTGACTACAGTGGTTCAACCTTAATTTTATTAAGGATGTAGGGTGTAAGGGTCAAAAATACTCCTTTTTTGGAACGCACTTCTGCGTCATCTTAACGAAACAGTCAAGGAGGATAGAAAGCTGCGCCCTTTGTTTAACGTTAGTTTATTTATTTATTTATTTATTTTTGGTTTATTGCACCATAATGTATATTGTGTCTGTGTATTTGAAACATTTGAATGGACTAATAAAGGGAGCTGTAAAGTAATTTTGTTGAAGTACAATGTCGTTTTGACCATAATAATGTACCAAATCTAACTCATCTAAACTCAATCTAAATATTACAGTAGTATTGAAAAATACTATACATACATTTATAGATAAAATCAAACTCCCTGTACCCATTCTGTGATGACAAACATCATGGTGGCCATGATTGTTTTCACTCCGGAGTGCCCTTCGGAGGGCGATATCCCGTTTGGAACACACCCTTAGTCATTTGTTGTCTAGGTTACTCATTATGTTCAGCTGTGCACTCATTATCTCCCTCGTTATCACTTGTACCAAAGAATATACACTAACAAGAAGCGACAGTCAATAAGTGCGTTCCATTGAAACACCGGCGCCCAGCAGCGGCCCTGTGTTTCCACCATTTTGGGATGTATAATAAATTATGCAAAAACGGACACAGCAATGCATCATGTGTTATAAGATCATTATGTTTGTAGCGTGATCCATTAAAACGTACAATATATATTTCAATTCAGACCTAAATATTATTACTATTACTCTCCACTAAGTCTAAAATATATTGTTCGCTGCAAACATGAAGATCTTAAATTTATTAATTATTAATTTATTATTAATAAATGTGTAAAGTTGCATAAATTGGATATACTCAATAAAGTAGGCTAACTACGTTACCTCAGATGAATGGTTGGATTCCACAACTGGTAAAACAAAACATATATAAGACAACACAACATTTACTGTAGGAGCCATACAATTTACTGGTGACTTAATTTAAAAAAGAGTCTATTTGAACTTAATCTGCCTTCTTCATCATGTTATCTACACTGCCTGAGCGTGTGACACCTATGGTGTTTAGTCCCAAATAATAAGTATATTTTAAAAAAGCAGAGGGGTTTGGTGCTTGGCTCCTAATAGTGACTCTCAGTTTTAGCTAGTTTGCAAGTTTAGCATGTTGTTAGATGTGTGTTGATTCATAATATAGTTATTTTATTTTTTAGGTGAATATAGTATCAGACTGGTGAATGGTAATAATAACTGCTCTGGGAGAGTTGAGATCCTTTATGATGGCCAGTGGGGGACAGTGTGTGATGATTCCTGGGACATTGAAGATGCTGAGGTGGTGTGCAGACAGTTGGGATGTGGACCAGCTGTTATTGCACACTCTCGGGCTCATTTTGGCCAGGGAAGTGATCAGATCTGGTTGGATGATGTGGGATGTTCAGGAAATGAATCATTCCTCACACAGTGCTCACAAAATTCTTTGGGAAACCATGACTGTGGTCATCAAGAAGATGCAGGTGTCGTCTGCTTAATGGGTAAAAAGACATTTTTGTTTTATTTCATTATGCATTTTTATTTGTAGAGCTTACACAGAAACACATGAATGTTTATAAGCAGGTGTCTATCAGTGGATATATCAGGGATCTGCTGATAGACGTCTGCTGATTTCAAACGCTCCTGTGAGTATCTGTGTAAGCGCTTGGTGAAGAGCATCAAAGATGTCTAGCGCTGATCATTGTAGCCAATCACAGACATATCTGTGGAGCATGTGAACACAATGGCCAATCAGAGGTGTTTAAGAATCTGCTTAAAGGGTTAGTTCACCCAAAAATAAAAATTCTGTCATTAATTACTCACAGTTCATGTGACTACAGTGGTTCAACCTTAATGTTATGAAGCAACGAGAATACTCTTTGTAAAAAAAACAAAATAACGACTTTATTCAGATCATTATTTTGTTTTGTTTTTTGGTGCACATAAATTATTCTCGGGTGTGGGATGACATGAGGGAGAGTAATTAATGACAGAAATTTCATTTTTGGGTGAACTAACCCTTTAACAGAACTGGTTTCATCACATTTTTAAAATTTCAGTACCAACTTGGTACCAAACACTAGTAACCATATAAATATTCTTGTTTACTAGTGCACTTGCAGCAGCCCAGCATTCATTACATTGCTCCTTATGGACAGTTTGGCGTGGAGACTCAGGGGCCAGTGATCCCCTCGGGCCATAATTTCACTATCATCTGTTCCACTGAATCTCAGTATCCTGGAGGCTCCTTCCACCTGTTTAGGGAATCACATATCACTAGGAGTCAGACAGGTGTCCGTCACTCTGCCTCCTTCTCCTTTCCTGAGGCTCATTGTTCACACGAGGGAAACTACAGCTGTGTTTATGAAGTTATTCTGTCCTCACGCACCTTCCGTTCATCTTCCTCTGAACCGCTGTTCATCACTGTCACAGGTACTGATGTCTTTTTTGTGTTTGTGCTGCTGATTTGCAAAATGGTCAAGATTAAGTTCTTGAAGCCTTTTCTATTTAAAGCTATTTGAATTTAAAGGGGTCATATGCTTTTTAATCTTTTCCTTTTCTTTTAGCGTGTAATGTATCTGTTTGTGCATGTATTTACGATCTGCAAACTTACAAAGCTCACAGTCTCCCACAACTAAAAGAGTTCTCTAACAGAGAACACTGATCCAGACCTGCCTGAAAGTCCATATATTACTTCCGCTAACGTCTGTCACAATGTGAAATGATAGCATAAAGTGCGCCCAAAAAAAAAAAGAAGACGAGGCTTCAGTTTAATTGTAGTGTTATAGTCATGTCGTAGAGACGCTGTGTTTTTAGATGCGAAAGCAAAACCCCTTTATTAGCCATCCAAAAACGGATGAAATTGAATCAGTGGTTAAGTATTATTTATAACGCTGTTCCTAAGCAGTACAACCCAAAGGTAGCTTGTGTACAGCCCAACAGGGTCTGGCTGCAGATATGCACAGATGCACTCTCAGACATGCAGTGTTTGCACGACACCGTTTTCAACTAAAAACAGAAAACTTTTTATGCATTTTGGCCATTCATTTATACAACAACAGCATTTTGGTGGCCTGAAAATGCAAACTTTTGAAAATGGGTTTCAAAGTGCAAATTTTTGCAAACGATACTGTTGTCATTTCTGTGTAAACTGCAAAAACGCGAATCTGTGAAAATGGTGACATCATGTGCATGCGTATTATGTGTTATTAGGCTATCCACCTTATTTTTCAACGTGTTTCACTGTGAATGTGTGAGAATTCAGATTTATCAGCTGCTATAGGGAAATAACGAGAAGAATATCAAAGTGCAGTAAACTGTAAAAATAAGGTGAATAGGTGTGTGCATTTGGCGTGAGTGCTCTGTAAAAGAATGCATAGTGTTTCATTACAAAGTGTCATCGCCAACTACTTGTCTGGCATGTGTAATACAGCGTTTTTGGTCATTTTCATGTACCAGTATGAACAGGGATAGTTTTGATAATGTTGTCATCTGTACAAAGAAAAAACTTTTCCGTTTTTAGTACATTGTTGTCTTGTAAATGTACCCTCAGCTTCACACATGCGCACTGCAGACATGCAATCACACGTTTATGCATGTGCACCTGCAAACAGGTATCAGATGGCTCAAATGTAATAATTTGATCTCTACAACCGTGCAGGAATAATTTGTGTGTGATATTTGTTTTGTTGCTATTCATTTACACAATGGCTCTTATGATAATGTTTCTAGTGTTCATTAACAATGCTATCTAGCACTTCATTGCTAAGTGTTTAACTAGACTTCATACGAGAGATTAGTGAGCAACTAAAGTCGCTTTCCACCGAAATTACCCCCAGACAGGTTGCTGTCAACCACTGTGTCCGAAATCGAATACTTCTCTACTATATATTATGCAAAATACAGTATTTGAAAAACAGTAGGTGAAAAGTACCCAGATCACTTACTACTTCCGGCTAGATTCTGAAGTGTGCATATGATGGACATTTCACTATCCCATGAGGCCATGGGAGAGGATTTATGAATGGGGTTGAAGGTATGTAACTGGGATGTAACTGCTCCTGATTTCATTCATACTACACGCATTCTTACTATATAGAACGTACTTTTTTATCGGCTCTAAGTATATTGATATTTCAATGTAGTACCTACTCAATATGCGATTTCAACGCAGTTGTATTTCCATCGCGGTCTAAAGTACCGTGAAGATTAGTCCGGTGACATAGGACTGTGCTCGACTTTCCAGTTCCCGCTGGATTTCAGCCTCTGCATATAAGTCGGTCCATGCATCGGTCGTATATTTTAAACTCCAATGTTGATTCAAATAGCAAACGATTCCACACAACGCAAAAGACTTTTAAAAATGGTGGTTGAAATAAAATGCTGCGTTGAGTCTACCAGTCAGCATGTTCAGCACCCAAGTTCAACCCTGAAAGTTCCTGAACTTTGGAAAAAGTACTACCTCATGAGCAGGGGCTTTCTGAGGAGGGAATTTTTACCTGGAGCTTCATTTAGACCCTCGTACCTGCAGCAGAAACACACATAGTACCACCCCAAAGTCCCTAGTTCCTGGGGCAAGTTCCTGCGGTGGAAACGGGGCTTTATATCAAGTTTGTCTTATCATTTAGGTGATGAAACAGTGGTTTACTCTTACTGTGTTTATAGGCTATTGGTATGAAAAGTGGCAGAGAAGGTTTTAGGTACTGTAGTCAACATTGCATGCGACAAAGAGAGAACACTCTCTTTATAATAATGCAATTATTACTTTACAATTTTTATACAATTTCTTTAGGACAGATGCATCAACAATTGCAGTGTCTTGACAACCAAACTATTTAATATTAACTTTGAATCTTTCAAATAATCAAGGTCATTTAAACAAATGAAACAAACATTTTGATTCTGCATCCTGTATTGGAGAAGGCAATAATGGGTTTTATTTGAGAGGAATAACTATCAGGACAAAGTAATAGATGATTTGTTCAGCTTTTTAACATTTGTGGCATTAGCATGTGTTTTCATTTTCATTTACATTATTTTATTTCCTCTCATTAGGTGGATGCCATGACATAGAGACTGGAGAGTGGTGTGTGAAGGACAGGACTTAGTGACATCAACTAACATCATTACGGAGCACAAAATACACATACTGTAATATGCTTTGAGGTTCCTAAAACAGTTAATATGCTTAGCCATGCTTTAATATTCTATGCCTAGCTTAGCCAAAGTTTAGCAGTAATATTAAATAGTCGTTATAATACAATAAAATACATTGTGTTTTCTCTGTTGAGAGATCAAAACCCTGAAATAACACTGAGCAATGAAGCCAGAGAACAGCATTATAAAGTGTATTGTCATATCTGTGTCCTCTTCTGTCAGATTTCTTCAATTTAACCAATAAATTCGATCAGAATACAAAGACACTGTGTATGTTTGTTATTATTACCAATAAATTGAAGTCAGTATCAATAAAATCCATCTTTGAATTTGCACATACTGTTTTATTCAGCTCAGACATGGCATGAATGGGTTTACACAGCAAATTATAATTGCATAAATATGTTCAGAGATTAAGAGAGAAGAGAAATCGCTACTGGTTGAAAGTGACAATCCATAAAATCATATTACCAGTGACTGTATTTATGATTTATCAGCCATTTTGCCAAAAATCATCTTAATATTAGTCTGGCTATCACCTGTCACAGATCCCGTGTTTTCCTGGACTCCATTTCCCATGATCCTCCTGTTTCTACACCTGCACTCACTTCCCTCGTCAGCTCCTCATCATCACTCATCACCTGCACCTGGACTCTATTGTCTTCAATAGAAAAATTGAGCTCAATTTAAAATTGAACATTGGTCTGGGGAGTTTGCTATGTATTTCCTACTGCACAAGAGGCGTGATCAACGAGCATTAGTCACGCAATTGGATAGTCCTTCAACCAATCAGATCAACGATCCGGGTGACGTACTTTGCAGAGCGATGCGAAAACTCCAGACAGGTTTTCCGTGTGTCTCAATCAGCTCCCTATTTCAGTAGTCAGGGCACTGATCAGGGAATCAACCACATTCACTTGCATGATATACTGATTCAAGACCTAGGGAACTAGGGAGCTGATTGAGACGCAGGTTTAGTTTGTATTGGTTTGTAGCATTGATCCGCGGTTTGCAGAAGCAGCAATGGCATCGAGCGATTTTTGCAGGTTGTGCAAAAAAAACATGAAAGTGATCGGTATTTACACCCACTCGAGCGATTTGTTTGCTAACTAAAGAAGTCATTCAGCATCGTCGAGAGGTTAAAAGGCGACTCTGATACTGTTCTGGTTCAGTGTAAATGAACGCGGAATATAGCCGCCCTAAACTACGTCATTGTCATGACAACCAAAAAGAATTCCAGTCAGCTCAGGCGGCGCGAGATTCAAGAAGCAGGGAGACGAAACATATAGAGCAAATAATATTGTCTACCATCAAGAGGCATTGAAGTAAAAGAGTCCTGTACTCACATCGTGAAGCAAACCACCAAAATAACAGCAGAGAATCGTCATGTGTCATTAATCGCTGTTTGTAATCTTCCTATGAAGAGACTGTCGGATCAACGCTCTGCTTCATTTCTCTCAGATAAGGTAAATGCTTAACACAATTGGCATCACTGTGATTGTGCATTGTTATTTTGGAGTGACGGTCGTGCGAGAGACGGGTAGATCAGATAAGAGTTTGAAAGCTGCTTGCTGTAGCTTCTCTATCGTCATCGTGTTATACCCGCCAATAGCGAGCAAGGTGGATAAGCCAGTCTGTGATTGGTTCCCGCAAAAGTGTAACAGCGCAGCAGAAATGAATGCACGGGTTTCCAGACTGAGTTGCAGAGCGAAATCAAATCGCAGGCAAATCAGGCTGGGTTTACCCAGACTATCTTAATATGTCTTCAGTTGCTCATTGTTGCAGTTGGTCTGATGCTCCCAGTCATGATGGCATGACTTACCGTGACTCCTTTGTGCTTGGCCCCTTAATGGCTGCTTGGAGCTGTATTTAGGGCCCGAGCACCGATGGTGTGAGGACCTTATTGGAATTGCTCAGTCAATTCTTCTTCTTCTCAGAAATGAATCACTTTTTTGAGGGCCTAAACATGCTCGAAATCTCATGAAACTTTGCAAGGGCAAGGGCCCTTTCAACACTGCTTGCAGTTTTAACTTGTAGAGTTACAACTTATTTTATTATAGTTGTCTGTTTAATCTTGATGTTTAGTTAGTTAGTTAGTTTTTATTTGACAAGCCTTTATAAAAATTGTACAAAATAACAAGTATCCCATACACTTCATAAAAAACTGTCGAGGATAAAACACAATAAAGCCACTGGCTTATTTCCATTGCGGCCCTCAATGTAAATATAAAGAATAGAGGCTACATACAGAAGTAACAGAGCAACAGTATCTCCCAATCAACTTAAAAAACATATAAATAAAAATACATTCACTTATGACAATAGACACGCCACAAAGCAAGCTAGCTTATATCACCAAACAACCATCTTTTTACCAAACTTTTAAATCTCCCAAGATCTTTTACTCCCTTTAATGACGCTGATAATTTATTCCATTCAATAGCACTAGTATATAGAAAAGTATTCTTCCCTACCAAACTTTTAAATTTGCATGGACAAATATTAAAATTTCTACCCCTAGTACCATAGGAATGCTGTTGTCTACGGTGGCCCAGTAGTGCACAACACAACGAAATTAAAAAAGCAAACATAAGTTCACAACACAACGAAATCGAGACACAACACAACAGAATCGAGCCACAACACAACGGAATAAAGCCACAACACAACGAAATCGAGCCACAACACAACGGAATAAAGCCACAACACAACGGAATCAAGCCACAACACAACGGAAATGCTCCCGACCACTAGGGGGCTCTCAGAGCTCGGTAAAGTTAGTTTTCCTTGCCACTGTTCTATAGAGTCGGCAGTAATATCAATACCACGATTAGTTTAAACAGTATGTAACCACTGCATATCGACATGAAATATTAATTCAATATCACCTACGTGCAAAATAGCTTCATATTTAGGCCTATACTTGTGAATGATTTGACGCGCTACCACGGCGCATGATGAAGGGAACGTCTGCCAATCCCACTAAGTGGTTAAAACGTATAATTTGTATTCATTAAAATTACTTTTAACATTTAAAAACAGACATATTCAAATTCCAAAGCTTGTCAGTCTTACCAACAGGAACTAACAACCTTTGGAATTTGAACATGTCTGTTTTTAAATGTTAAAAGTAATTTTAATGAATACAAATTATACGTTTAACCACTTGGTGGAATTGGTGGATGTTCCCTTTATCATGCGCCGTGGTATCGCGTCAAATCATTCACAAGTATAAATATGAAGCTATTGTGAACGTAGTTGATTTTTAATTAATATACCATGTCGATATACAATGCTTACATACTTAAAACTAATCATGGTATTGATATCTTTGTAAAACTGTCGACTTTATAGAACAGTGGCAAGGAATAGTAATATTACCTAGCTCTGAGAGCCCCCAAGTGGTCGGGAGCATTTCCGTTGTGTTGTGGCTTGATTCCGTTGTGTTGTGGTTTAATTCCGTTGTGTTGTGGCTTATTCCGTTGTGTTGTGGTTTAATTCCGTTGTGTTGTGGCTTATTCCGTTGTGTTGTGGCTTTATTTCGTTGTGTTGTGGCTTGTTTCCGTTGTGTTGTGAACTTATGTTTGCTTTTTTAATTTCGTTGTGTTGTGCACTACTGGGCCACCGTAGTTGTCTCACCATATAAAAATAATTTTCTGTAAATAGAAAATAACAAAATCACTTAAATAATTAAAAAAAAAATAATTTACATACCTCGTAAAAAATTGAAAATAAGAAGCACCTCATCTAAAGGCAAAACACCTCCTTTCACTAAATATTTGTTTGTTGTTTCAGCCTCTTTTTTGTGCAATATTTATGGAAAGTACCATGAAGTTAATGAGTATTTAATATGTTTTATGTTCCATCAGTGTTGCAGGGTTGAAAACTCTAATCTATTCCAGTCCATCTATTAAACACAGGATTTGACTTGTCAGACTTCAGTATGTATGTGCAAGATGTTCCCCACAACTTCACGCATGACCATCACCTGAACTGATTCCAGCATTGTAGTTGTGGGTTTTGCAAAAGGTCAATAGTGATGTTACTTTCTAAGTCATGTATAGAAGATACTGACATAAATATCAGTCGTCAAATCTGCCAATAATGTCTTAGTAGGATGATATTCAAATGCTTAGTTTTATGATCAAATCTCTGTAGTTTTAAACACTGATTGAGAGATGAACAAATAAAACTTCCTCAAAAGCCTGATCATATTTAAGACTCATATATATATATATACACACACACACATGGATATTCGAGGAAACCTTAGTTGCACCAGTCCAGTAAGTGTTCTCTTGAAATATTACTAACAATATCAAAGTTATTTTTATGTTTACTTCATAAATGTCAGTGAAAGGAAGGCATGTATAGATTGTATGCTACAGTTTTGATCAGTTTTTGATTTGTAGGCTTTATTGGGTAAAAAAAAAAAAAAAAAAAGATCTTATTTGACCTTCACTGCATATATTTGTCCACTGCACTTACTGGAATGGTTTATTTGGAAATCAACAAGTTCATGAGGACATGGTTCTGTTTACATTTGACTTGATTATATCAGTCTGGTAATCTTTACTCAGATTCCTGTTTACTCTGATCTTCCAGGCACATTTCTAAACTGTTTGCCACTATAACTTGGATTACATAGATCTGAAAGAGTTATTTTAAAGGGGTCATGAACTGTCATTTTATAATGTTTCCTGGAGTGCAATTATAATGTTAGTATGATTTTTACAAGATTTAGGAGTGTCACAGTCTCTGCCTGTCCTGGACTCCATTTCCCATGATCCTCCCTGACCCTCACCTGCACTCACTCCACCATCAGCATATCACACACACCCGTTCTCTGTCTGCACCTCATCACACAGGACTTTTAAGCACACCACTCACCTCCCTCAGTTGTCCAGTCACTGTTATTGTTGGATGTGTTTGCCTGCAGTTATTTCTTGGATGTATAGCCTATGTTTTGAGTTATCATTAAACCTTTTGAGTTCTTTGAAGATTTACTCCTCCTGGGTCACAAACGAGTGTGTTTATGGGAATTTTTGACCAATTCTTCTAGAAGCACATTTGTGAGGTCAGGCAGTGATGTTGGACGAGAATGCCTGGCTTTCAATTGTTTTACTTCAATAATATTTTGTAACTTTGTATTTTTATTTTTATTTATTTTTTTAATTAAAGATCAAAAGGATAAACAATGTAGATTTATTTTCACAGCCACCTTTGATCATATTTAGCAAGCCCAGTGCACACTGACTAGCATGTTAAAGTTCACGTCAATAGGCAGAATGTTGAAGTTTAACTGAACACAAGTGCTGAATATTCAGTATGGGAGGGTAGCAGGTGTTTATTCAAACAGAAATAGTTAAAGGGTGTGTAAATGGTGACAGAAGTTTTGGGTGAACTATCTTTTTTTTAGTAGAGGTGGAGAAAGCACCAGCTCTTTTTATTAGCCGGGAAGTAACTTCTTAAATTCATTGGTACTTTGAAAACAACACAAGGACTGCAATGCCAAGACCTTATCTTCTCATTCTGATATTGGGTATTTTTCTCTTGTTTTTCAACTGAACTGAAATTAGTAGCTAATACCAAAAAAGGAACTTTATAATGAAAACATTGATTAATGTTATGTTTGAGTTGACATGAATGATTTTGAAAAGAACAAGCTGCTCTAAATAAATTTTAGCTGCTTCATGAAAATGACCTTTTCAATAGACTAAAATGAAGGGGCACTAACTGAAATATATTTCTATAACTTCTCGCACATGAATGCAGATATTTACATTCATTATGTCTACACACGGATCAGTACCGTACAGTACATACCCGTAATCATCTAGACACCAGGATTTACACTGAAAGGGATCATGAAGCAGGGCTGCCAACTGTTGAGTTTGGCTTGAAGTTAGAATTAACTTCTAAGGGGGTGTAAAAAAAAAACTTATAAAATATAAGTATAACATAAACTCTTTAATAAATACAGTTGTTTGAAAAAGTATGGGAACCCCTTGTAGAATCTGTGTTAAAATGTGAATAATTTTAACAAAATAAGAGAGATCATACAAAAATGCATGTTATTTTTTTATTTAGTACTGTCCTGAGTAAGATATTTTACATAAAAGATAGCTGAATTTATTAAAATTACCCGTTCAAAAGTTTGTGAACCCTTGGTTCTTAATACTGTGTGGTTACCTGGATGATCTATGACTGTTTTTTTGTTTTGTTTTGTGATGGTTGTTCATGAGTCTCTTGTTTGTCCTGAGCAGTTAAACTGAGCTCTGTTCTTCAGAAAAATCCTCCAGCTCCTGCAGATTCATCAGTTTTCAAGCATATTTTGCATATTTGAACCCTTTCCAGCAGTGACTGTATGATTTTGAGATCCATCATTTCACACTGAGGACAACTGAGGGACTCAAACACAACTATTAAAAAAGGTTCAAATATTCACTGATGCTCCAGAAGAAACGTGACGCATTAAGAGCTGGGGGGTGAAAACTTTATGAATTTGAAGATCAAGGTAAATTGTACTTAATTTTACTTCTGACAAACATGTAAGTATCTTCTGTTGCTTCCGAAGGGCATTACTAAATAAAATAATATATATATATATATTTAAACAAAATAGGAAAAATTTGGACATCTTCATCCCATTCAAAAGTTTTCACTCCCCAGCTCTTAATGCAAAAAATCCTTGAAAACTGAAGAATCTGCAGGACCTGGATGATTTTTCTGAAGAACAGAGCTCAGTTTAACTGCTCAGAACAAACAAGAGACTCATGAACAACCATCACAAAACAAACAATCAGTCATAGATCATCAGGTAACCACACACAGTATTAAGAATCAATGGTTCACAAACTTTTGAACGGGTTATTTTAATTAATTCAGCTATTTTTGGTCTTGTTGACTATATGTAAACATCTTTTATATAAAATATCTTACTCAAGACAGTAGCCTATTAAATAAAAAAATAATGCTGCAAGCAGCATTTACCAGGGTTCAAGCATTTAAGGCCTTTAAGCACATAAAAAGGTATTATATTGTATTTAGCAAGCACGTAAACACTTAGATCATAGATGGAAAAGACCATTTACAGGAAATAGAGGCAATTTAGTAAGGAAAAATATGGGTTTTAAAGATTTTTTTGACAGTTATAGCGCCACCTATTGCGTGATCTTCCCTACTTTTTTTGGGTGTACTCAGAGTGTGTCCATACATATGCATGTTAATTTTGGTGAAAATATCTCATTTCGTTTTGAAGTTATAGACACTTATATATATATATATATATATATATATATATAAAAGCATAAAAAATGACCCATGAAAGACTTTGATTGGATTTTTTTGCCACTTCCTATCAAAATTTTGACATTTGGGCTGATAAATGTGGTAAACCAACATAGGTTCCATGTTTACTACGCTGGTTTTGTCTCGATCAGACTAACGGTTTCGAAGATATTCGCAAAAGTTTTTTAAGTTTTTTCACAACGTAGCACAAACCATAAGGCAAAACCTACCATGTTTGGTATCGTTGGACTCGGCAAGGATTCAGGAGTCTAAGGACGTGAAGCCTGTGAAAATACCTCGACTACAACCAAAGTTATATATATTTTCAGCTAAAACCATTAAAAACATATGTTTTTAAAAGTTTTTAACAATTATAGCGCCACCTATGGTCCGATCTGCACAAAAAATTGGCGTATTTCTTTAGAGTCATATGCTGCATGTGCTCACGTATTTTTGTGAAGTTCTGAGTTTTCATTTAGGCTTTATAGGCTTTTGGGTATATTTAGCCACGCCCATTTTCTAAATGACACTGTTATAACAACTTTTTTTTGATAATTATTGATCTAGGGAGTCTAAACTTAGGACTAGTTCGCAAAAGTAGGTTTTTCACATATTCGCGAATAATTAATGAACGATTTGATTGACAGCATTAGTTCTTGAGGCAAAGTTGTTCAGAATGAGGAGATATATCAAATGATATGCATATTGTGTGGATATGTGAAACACCACGTGATTACTGAGGTGTAAAACTCGTTAGCGCCAACTAGTGGCCGAATTCTTTCAAAATTTTTACATACCTCTAGGACCATGAGTCGAATGTGCCCACTGAGTTTCGTTCCGGGGTGCGTTTCCCAAAGCGAACTATGGTCGCAAGTTCCGTCGTTACCAATAGAGTTCAATGGGACTTACGACCATAGTTGGCTAACGATGCTTTCGGGAAACTCACCCCCGATCGGCCTCCGTTAACCTTGTCTAATAGGTGCTCAAACTTCATTGGCCGATGGCAGCCATGTTTTTTGAGATACGTGTAGAAGGGAACATAGGTGGCGCTATAACTGTTAAAAACCTTTAAAAAACATATGTTTTTAATGGTTTTAGCTGAAAATGTATATAATGGGTGTGGTCGACTTATTTTCCCGGGAGTCACGTCTTTAGACTCCTGAATCCTTGCCAAGTCCAACGATACCAGACTTGCCAGGTTTCAGCTTATGGTTTGTGCAACATTGTGATTTAGCGCTTAAAAAACTTGCGAATATCTTTGAAACTGTTAGTCCGCTCGAGACGAAACCAGCATGGGAAACACAGAACCTAAGTTGATTAACTATATGCATTTGCCCAAATGTCAAAATTTTGATAAGAAGTGGCAAAAAAAAAAAAAAATCCAATCAAAGACGTTCATGGGTCATTTTCTATGCTCTATCTATAACTTCAAAATGAAATGAGATATTTTCACCAAAATTAACATGCATATGTATGGACACACTCTGAGGACACCAAAAAAAAAAAAAAAAGTGGTGGAGATCAGGCCACAATCAGGTGGTGCTATAACTGTCAAAAAAACTTTAAAATTAATATATTTTTTTTACTGAATTGCTTATATTGGCTGTAAATGGTCTTTTCCATCTATGATCTAAGTGTTTACATACTTGCTGAATAAAATATAATACCTTTTTATGTGCTTAAAGGCCTTAAAGTGCTTGAACCCCTGTAAATGCTGCTTGCAGCTTTAATGTTAAAATTATTATTTTCACAGATTCTGCAAAGGGTTCCCATACTTTTTCATTCAACTGTATGTAATATAGTGCATATATTTAGCAAAATACTTCTCTCTATAGTTATTTTTTTTAGCTATAAATGGCTTTCCTGAGGTAAAAGTAATGTTACTTGACACATTGTTCTCCAGCTGTTTTATTGACCATCCGCGGTTTGATTTGAATTCATAGTTTTCACATGACATCACACACTTAAAGGAACACCCACCTGAAGGGCAAGGCTTTCCTCCATTGCCCGCCAGTCATTTTTACCAGGTTTGTAGTAAGATCTAATGTAGTAAGACAGTGATATTAAAAGACCAAATTCAATATACACCTTATTGATTATGCATATTTTGTACAGGCAAACAAATGAACACAGAATATTAATGCAAAACAAGGTTTCTCATTAAGCATTTTTTTTTCCATCAAAAACCATTATAAAGAAAATGCGTAGCATTCATATTCTGGGCTCATCTGCTTGCCTATAGTATGCATCATCAAAAAGTGTTAAAATGAATTTGATCTTTTAATATCAATGTTTTAGTACATTAAGGCACTTTAAGGGTGGGTTGCACTAAGGATTCTTTAGCCTGGCGTCAGTTCACCCTTCGCCTATGCTGCTTGATCAACCGTTTAATTCTAACAGTTTTTCTGTGTAGTTAATCTGTGTTTAAAATTAAGTGGTGCAACAGTTACATGGCTGCAGTTACATGGTTGTTTTGCCCTCCAGAGCTCCGCGACAGTCATGTGAATGAAAACTATGAATTACATGAGACATTATACATTTCCGAAAGTTGTACTGTATCTTTCAACATACCTTCTGATGTTAATTCTTGTTTATTTACTATGAACTAGTAGGCCTAGTAAAGAGGAAGAATGATTGGTTCACGTGCCGCTTGAGCTGTGGCACTACAGCGATCTGTCACATTTAAGAGCACCATAATGGTATTTATTGTTTTTTAATATTATTTCATAATAAAATTGACAGAATTTGAAAGCTGAGACTCTGTTTCAGTCTGTCTTGTCTGTCAGTGTCCTCTTTGCTTTGCGATTTTTCACTGCATGAGAAAATGGATGTGTTGAAAGTGTGAGAACAGTCAGTTACATGAGTTTCATGTTGAAAACATGCAAGTTGGCAGCCCTGTCATGAAGATTTTAATAACAGAACTATGGCCTACGCCAATGCCTGACCACAGAACCACTGCTCATTCCCACCACAGTCACACTTACAGTGCTGGCCTTTCACAACATTGCCGCCCATGGCTGCGTTTCCCAAAAGCATTGTAAGCTTACTGGTTTTTACAATCTACTTGGGCTTAAGAAGCTTTTGGGAAACAGCCCAGTTTTGCAAAGGTATGTCTATATAGTTTCCTAGGTCATGAATCAGGGTTCTGGCCAAATTCAGAGCACAGAGCCCTCTCACTGGACAGCATGCCAAATACACATATTTTATACATATCTGATTGTATGTAAGTGTGAACTCGTGAAATGACAAAAAATGACTTAACGCTGCTGCGAGGGTGTTTCTAATACAATGGCTGAGGGAGTGACCGCAAACTTGACATCTTTCCCTCTTCTGACTGCTGTAAACAACCTCTATTTTTTTCCTTCTGTTGGAGAGTCGTAAACATTTTATCACAGTTATTTTTTTGGCAGTTAGAGCAAATGCAAATACAAAAATTATGCCAATACAAAAATTATATTTGCTGTCAGCTATAGAAGTTTACCCAAACAATGACGACTTCCACTTCTGAGAACCCTGGAAATGTGAAAAGGCTGAACAGCTCAAATCAATCCGCCTGTTAAGTCTGACATCATACACCACATTTTCTGGTGTTACAATACAGTATAGAGGGCTGCAGGGATCATATATATTCACAGATGCTGCATTAGCATATGCATAAGCCATAAACACTCAAAATTACGTTGACTGTGCATCTTCAACTGTAGTTATACACATGTATGAATATCTATGTCTGAAATAGACTTCAGCAGATGATTTTCATAGGATTTAGTTTATCGTTAATGTTAGATAAGACGGTGTTAGCTAACACAACAATAAAAAGTTACCATAGTTTAAAAACCTGTAATGTTGAGATGACACAAAACAAACCAACACATTCTCACCTGTGAAAGGTTATCCCATTTCTTTGAGAATTTAAATCTAGGTGGTTTTACAACCAGAGACTAGGCAATACTTGGAGAAAACTCATTGGTTTTTACTGTGAGTGAAGACAGCATCTAAAATAAAATGTGTTTATAATCACGCTCTTGCAAATTATTATTACTCGAAATTTCAGGGAAAATGTTTTTTACATAAAGACTGAAAGAGGTGTCAGACGCTCAGTGATGGTGATGTTAAAGTAAATCATAATATCTAACTGTAAGTCTACAATGTTTTTAAATGTCACTGTTTTTCATCTCAACAGCCAGTGCTCAAACTTCAGTAACTGGTAAGTAACAGACTGTTAGTTAAAACTCAGATCCTAGTTACGTGAGATGACTGATGGTTAGTTTGCAAGTTTAGCATGTTGTTAGATGTGAGTTGATTCATAATATAGTTATTTTATTTTTTTAGGTGAATATACTATCAGACTGGTGAATGGTAATACTGACTGCTCTGGGAGAGTTGAGATCCTTTATGATGGCCAGTGGGGGACAGTGTGTGATGATAACTGGGACATGAATGATGCTGAGGTGGTGTGCAGACAGTTGGGATGTGGACGAGCTGTTAGTGCAAACTCTGAGGCTCATTTTGGCCAGGGAAGTGATCCGATCTGGTTGGATAATGTGGAATGTTCAGGAAATGAATCGTCCCTCACACAGTGCTCACACAAACCTTTTGGAGACCATAACTGTGGTCATGAAGAAGATGCAGGTGTCGTCTGCTTAAAGGGTAAAAGTTTATATGTTTTCCTCAGGTCCAAGATGCCATTGTATATTTACTGTTTTGCTTGTGATGAAAAGAGTACAATAGTGATTGAAAACAACATAAACCTATGGTGTTTAGTCCCAAATAATATATATATATATATATATATATATATATATATATATATATATATATATATATATATATATATTATTTTTTTATTTTTATTTTTTTTTAAAAAGCAGAGGGGCTATGCTCATTTGGTGCTTGGCTACTAACAATTTCAAACATATACAATATACAATGACTTACAAAATAGTTTTTAATCACATTGTACTTATATTTTTATATCTTACCAGACATAAGATTGGTCAATGGGTCTGATTCATGCTGTGGAAGAGTGGAGATCCTTCATAATGGCCAGTGGGGAACCGTGTGTGATGATGACTGGGACATGAATGATGCTGCTGTGGTGTGCAGACAGTTAGAGTGTGGTTCAGCCATCAGTGCACCTAAAAGTGCCGCCTTTGGTCAAGGCAGTGGATCGATCTGGCTGGATGGTGTTGGATGCTCGGGAGGTGAAGGAAACCTCACACAATGTTCACACAGAGGACTAGGAGCTCACAACTGTGGTCATGGTGAAGATGCTGGTGTTGTTTGTTCAGGTAAATCTTTTGCATCTTGACATTAGGGTTAGGGTTAGGTAGAAATGAGCAATAGAAATTACAATAAGCTTCATGTATTTAATGATTTTCATATTAACATGTAATTTTAAATGGATGCCTATTTTTTTAACAGGTGACCTGCAGCAGCCCACACTTTCTGTGATCCCCACATATATAGTTGTTTCTCCTGGAGAAAACATTCAGTTCAGATGCACAATACCTAAACCAAGATGCAATGCTGATGCTGAATTCCACCTCTTCATAAACGGATCATCTATATCCTCCCAGAAACATGTATTTAGTGCGACTTTCAACCTTGTCAATGTAAGCGTCTCACATCAGGGCAGCTACAGCTGTAATTACTCCTACCAAAACAGCACTATAATATCACCTTGGAGTAACACTGTTATCATCATTGTAGGTGAGAGCTTAATCTTGTCTCATTGCCTACATAATAACGCATTAGTTGCATGAAAGTGAATTCATTCTGTATTGATGTCTTATTTTTGTGTTTGTGCTGCTAATTTATAAAATGACTGTGAATTAAAATTAAATCCCGAGAAGATGCAGTTCTTGAAGACATTTTTATTTGTTTTATTTCACTATTCATTTTTATTTGTAGCGCTTACACAGAAACACACGAGAGAGTTTGAAAGCAGGTGTCTATTACTCACCCCCATGTTGTTCCCCACCCGTAAGACTGTCGTTCATCGTCGAAACACAAATTAAGATATTTTTGATAAAATCCGATGGCTCAGTGAGGCCTCCATTGACAGCAAGATAATTTATACTTTCAAATGCCCAGAAAGACTAAAGACGTATTTAAAACAGTTCATGTGACTACAGTGGTTTAACCTTAAAGGATTAGTCCACTTTTAAATAAACTTTTCCTGATAATTTACTCACCCCCATGTCATCCAAGATGTCCATGTCTTTCTTTCTTCAGTCGAAAAGAAATTAAAGTTTTTGATGAAAACATTCCAGGATTTTTTTCCATATAGTAGACTTCAATGGGCACCAAACAGTTGAAGGTCAAAATTAGTTTCACTGCAGCTTCAAATTGTTCTACACGATCCCAGATGAGAAATAAGGGTCTTATCTAGTGAAACCTGTATTACTGCCCTCCACAGGTCAAAGTTTGAACTAATTGTTATATACTATTGAACTAGCATATTGCATATAACAATTAGTTCAAACTTTGACCTGTGGAGGGCAGTAATACACTTAGCAGAGTCTACACTGCCGGAATTCTAATAAAGAAGAAGAAGAGAGCTAGTTCAAGATGAGCATTTATGGTTAAAACTTATATAATTTTTAGTTTTTTTCAGAAAATGAGCAATGGTTTCACTAGATAAGACCCTTATTTCTCATCTGGGATCGTGTAGAACAATTTGAAGCTGCAGTGAAACTAATTTTGACCTTCAACCGTTTGGAGGCCATTGAAGTCCACTATAAGGAGAAAAATCCTGGAATGTTTTTCTAGTTTTTCTCGATCAGCTAGTGATGGGCAGATCGAGGCTTCGCGAAACACTGAAGCAGTTGAAGCAAATGTGCCGTAATGTGTCGAGGCTTCGAAACAATCTGACACCTGTCTTCACGGTGACCGCTAGTGGTCAGAACAGTGTAAATACAACAAAATTTGGGCCAAACATGCATAAAAACATCTTTTACAAATCTATTGCAAATGTTTATTGAAAGTAAAATCTATCAAATGCAATTTAACTAATCGTCTAATAAGATTAAATATAGAGTGTCTGTATAATAAGTTCTTTTTTAAATTTTCAGGGCTTGTTTTGTTTGTTCCATGGATAAGACCCTTATTTCTCATCTGGGATCGTGTAGAACAATTTGAAGCTGCAGTGAAACTAATTTTGACCTTCAACCGTTTGGAGGCCATTGAAGTCCACTATAAGGAGAAAAATCCTGGAATGTTTTTATCAAAAACTTTAATTTCTTTTTGACTGAAGAAAGAAAGACATGGACATCTTGGATGGCATGGGGGTGAGTAAATTATCAGGAAAAGTTTATTTAAAAGTGGACTAATCCTTTAATGTTATGAAGCAATGAGAATACTTTTTGTACACCAAAAAAAACAAAATAACGACTTTATTCAATAATATCTAGTGATGGGCGATTTCAAAACACTGCTTCATGAAGCTTTTGTTCAGGAATCTTTTGTTTCGAATCAGTGGTTCGGAGTGCCAAAGTCATGTGATTTCAGTAAACAAGGCTTTGTTACATCATAAACGTTTCTAAATTTCGATGGTTCACATGACTTGATACAAGCACTGATTCGAATAAAAATAAGATTCGTAAAGCTTTGAAGCTTCATGAAGCAGTGCTTTGAAATCATCCATCACTAGATATTGTTGAATAAAGTCGTTATTTTGTTTTTTTGGCACACAAAAAGTATTCTTGTCGCTTCATAACATTAAGGTTGAACCACTGTAGTCACATGAACTGTTTTAAATACGTCTTTAGTCTTTCTGGGCATTTGTAAGTGTAAATTATATTGCTGTCAATGTGTCACATATCTGTCTGTTCTGTTAGTCACATCTCCTCCTTTGTTTAGTTTTCCCGCCATTATTTAGTTGTCATGGTTTCTAATTTGATTAGTGTCCTTGTTTCAGGTGTGTCTTGTTAGTTTCTGCCTTGAATATATACCCTGTGATTTCCCTTAGTCTTTGTCGGTTTCCCCCGGTTACCCGTGTATGTCTTACGGGTGTGGAACGACATGAGGGTGAGTAATTAATGACAGAAATTTCACTTTTGGGTGAACTAACCCTTTAACAGCGCTCAAAATACTAGGGGGAAATGATGATTTCATCACATTTTTTACATTTCAGTGCCAACTTGGTACCGAACCAAAAAAGCAGAGGGATTTGGTGCTTGGCTCCTAAAAATGACTGATGGTTTTAGCTAGTTTGCAAGTTTAGCATGTTGTTAGATGTAAGTTGATTCATAATATAGTTATTTTATTTTTTTTAGGTGAATATAGTATCAGACTGGTGAATGGTAGTAATAACTGCTCTGGGAGAGTTGAGATCCTTTATGATGGCCAGTGGGGGACAGTGTGTGATGATGGCTGGGACATGAATGATGCTGAGGTGGTGTGCAGACAGTTGGGATGTGGACGAGCTGTTAGTGCACACTCCAACGCTCATTTTGGCCAGGGAAATGATCCGATCTGGTTGGATGATGTGGGATGTTCAGGAAGTGAATCGTCCCTCACACAGTGCTCACACACACTTTTTGGAAACGATGACTGTGGTCACGAAGAAGATGCAGGTGTCGTCTGCTTAAAAGGTAAAAGTTTATGTTTTCCTCAGGTCCAAGATGCCATTGTATATTTGCTCTTTTGCTTGTGATGAAAAGAGTACAATAGTGATTGAAAACAACATAAACCTATGGTGTTTAGTCCCAAATAATAATTATATTTAAAAAAAAAAAAAAAAGAAGGGGCTATGCTCATTTGGTGTTTGCCAACTAACAATTTCAAACACATACAATATAGGCTACACATACATAGAATACGCGGGGACGGGGGTTATGTGTCCCCGGCACTTTGAATAAAATGTAAATTGTGTTCACATAGAGGCCAATGTGAATAAGTCTTGATATAAATTCAAAGAGACAAGATAGTCTATGCATGACCTGTCATTTTATTCTTAACTAAAATGAGGCTATCTAAACATTATGAATTGCTCACTGTCGTGTAATAGATGTTTCATTCATGCTGGAAGCCGGAGGGCGCTCTTGTACACAGAAAGTCTGTAATTGTTTCGTAGAAGTAATTCAGCTATTCGCTGTAGCAGCTAGTGATGGGCAGATCGAGGCTTCGCGAAACACTGAAGCAGTTGAAGCAAATGTGCCGTAATGTGTCGAGGCTTCGAAACAATCTGACACCTGTCTTCACGGTGACCGCTAGTGGTCAGAACAGTGTAAATACAACAAAATTTGGGCCAAACATGCATAAAAACATCTTTTACAAATCTATTGCAAATGTTTATTGAAAGTAAAATCTATCAAATGCAATTTAACTAATCGTCTAATAAGATTAAATATAGAGTGTCTGTATAATAAGTTCTTTTTTAAATTTTCAGGGCTTGTTTTGTTTGTTCCATGGACTCAAGCTAAACAGGCCAATAAGAGATAAATAACTATTCATTTTAATTATTCTAATGTCTAATTAAAACATCTACAAATGTATAAAACTGATCAAAGATCCGGTAAAACCATAGGGTAAAACCAAGCAGCAACCTCACAAAATGTCTCTTGAAGCCAATTCGGAAGTGACTTAAACTGCAATTCATCAACTGGCCACTAGGGACAGGCTCCAAAAGACAGCAGAGTCTCTTGTTAAAATGGCCAACTTTACAGCAGAAAAAAAAAAACATGTTTACAGCCTGGATCAACTTGTGGTTTTGGTCTATACAGCTAATTTTGCTTCATGACAACTCTAATGGGGGTGAATTATTTTTTATTTTTTTATAACTTGTCCGTTTAAATTATATTAAGCCTTAAAGTTCTGCATAATTAAGGGCATGGTCACTTGAGTGACAGTTTTGCCACTGCTGTCTGTGAGCCATCACTTTACCTCAGCTAATTCCAGCTGCTGAATTTGGCATCTCTGCCGTGTTTGTGCTTTTTTTCGGGATTATTTTATACAATTATAAAATAATAATATATGGCTGGCTGCATTAATGATCGAGACTCGAGACAGATGTGCGTCTGTGTAGATGTGCACGCATGCAGAAGATAAACAGAACACACGTTGTTGGATCGTGGCTTTGGCTAAATGTTTTGTTCCTGAGATTTACTACAATAACAATGGCAGGAGGATATAAAATATATTGTAATTGTATTATTACAATAATAATAATATGATATTAAAATTAATATGATAGAAACTATCATCTTACATCTGCTATAATACAATATGTCGTTAGTCTTGAGAGTATGTACATTAGTTAATAAATAAGAGGATCTGCTTTTGATAATAGAATGTCCTGATGGACTAGTGGCAGTATTTTCATTTAGCGTGCAAGATGTTCTGGGTTCTAATCCAACCATGGATTTTTTTCTCATTAAAACCAAAGATGTTCATCAGTGATTGTATATCAAGAGCAGGGACACGTTCATGTGTATTTTATTTTGTGATTTCAACATAACGAATAGAGTCTCTGCAACAGTTAAGCGCTCGTCCGTGTGAATCCGCAGTGTGCACGAGCACCAAGAGAACACTGTTGCTCCTGACACAAATTACAATTACTGGTGCTGGAGCATCTATATCGTAAAAAAGACACTGTAGATTGACAGTAAACCTTTAGAATTTTCAAATGATATAGCTTACCTTTATTAATATTTTAGATGGTATCTTTGATAGATAGCTTCTTTGCCTGCTAACATGATCACGTCACATTAGGCGGGCATGGTTTCAGTAACCAGGCACCTCAGTTCCAACCACGTCCCGCCTCTTTGCCCATTTTCAGTTATCCAGGAGTGATGTGCGGTGATACACTGCTAAGATGGCAGCGGCCTCATTGAGAGCCCTCAGGATCGTGGAAAGGTCCCAGGTAGGAATGATAAGAGGGTGAGGCGGTTTGAGCCTCCTTGAACCCCTCAGAAGCCGAACAACTAAGTTGTTTTTTTTTACCGTCTGGCCGGCAATTGGAGCGTGAAAGGCTGCTATGACTGTCACATATATTTTGAGCGTGGAAGGGGTGAGGCCCTTATCCAAATGCTCCTGTAGAAAAGACGTCACAAGAGGCGTACTTTCTGGATGTGAAAGTACGCATCATTCAGATCCAGTGAGAAAAAACGGTCCCCTGGGCATATTTGTCTGAGAATCTGTTTCAGTGTAGTCATCCTGAACTTCCATCTCATGAGGGAGCGGTTCAGGTGCCTGAGATCTAGGATGGACCTGAGGCCACCATCCTTTTTGCGGGAAGTAGCGGCTGTAAAAGCCTGACTCGCTCTGGGCTGGGGGAACCATTTCTATGGCTCCTTTCGCCAGCAAAGTCATCACCTCGGAGCGGAGGACGTGAGCGTCCTTTACTTTCACTGAGGTGGGAACCACGCCGCCAAAACGCGGGGGTCTTTGAGTGAATTGAAGTGAATAGCCTCGTTTTATAATCCCCAACACCCAGTTTGACACTCCGGGGATGGCCTGCCAGACCTCAGCCCACATGGCAAGGGGTTGGATCAGATTGGACGACAGATTAGCCTGGCGTTCGCGATAGGCGGAAAATGAAATTTGCTCTCTTTTTGAGTGTGTTTGTATTTTATTGTATTCGCTATAGCAGCGTGTTCGGGCCCAATGTTTGCAATAAATACATTGCTTCCAACACTCGGAACTGAATGAGGTGGCAGGAGGCATAACAGAGGCAGTTTTCAGAGAAAGCGGTCTGAATTAGGGCTGGGCGATATATCGCATGAGATTGTCATGCGCATTTCGTCAGTAAAGCCAGTTCCCTGATTACCGCTAAATCGCCATCACCTGCTTTCAAATGGAGCGGCATTTAATAGACAGAGCCGTAGATCACTGAAAAGCTACGCAATATCGCGTTCATTATCGAAGGCGATTCATCTGCGATAATGAACGTGATATTGCGTGGCTTTTCAGTGATCTACGGCTCTGTCTATTAAATGCCGCTGCATTTGAAAGCAGGTGATGGCGATTTAGCGGTAATCAGGGAACTGGCTTTACTGACGAAATGCGCGTGACAATCGCATTCGATATATCGCCCAGCCCTAGTCTGAATGCAGCGAGGCGGGACTCATGCTTTCGTGGTGAGAGTGTCCATCTTCAATGGAGGCGGCTTGTAGGGGCAGGGCTGGCAAGTGACACGCTCGGAAATTCAGCATTTTACCACAAACATCAGTGAAATAATGTTATTTTGGAAGAAATATATTCCATGAGTCTCACCTAATAGTTATAGGGGAGCTAGTCATGGCATAGAGCTGTCAGTGCTGCATTCAGCTGAGCACTGACAGTGTGGTACTCGCCCTAACAGCGTGTGCAGCATCGGAAAATCCCAGCTCAGAGGCTTGGCATTTTACAACAAATGCTGGAGAAATATGCTCTTTCAGAGTGAATATATTCCATGAGTCTCACCTGAGTCAGCGTCATGTCATATTCATCTGAGCGCTATCAGCATTGAACTTGCTCTCGCGCTCTCGTAGTAAGAGTGCTCATCCTCAATGGACACGTCTTGCGGGGCCAGACCCGGCAAATGACGCTCTCAGAGGCACGGCATTTTGAAACAAATCCCAGCAAGAATATGCTCTTTTAGAAAAATAAGCTCTGTATGCTCACCTGACGGAAGACGTCAGGAGATGAGCTGAAGGCAGCTTGTGAGTGGCGCGCTGATCAGGCTGCTTGAGAGAGGCGATCAACTAGAGCAGAGCAGGCACTGAGATGCTTGATCCGCTGCCATAGTTGTGGCGCAACATTTGAAACAATGCCACTCTTTTAGATACTCGCCGGATGCTGGCGGGGGAAGCACTGATCGGCCGCTTGCAGGCGACAAAGCAGCTCGCGAGTAGCGCGAGAGAATGAGTTGGCTGCGTTAGAGCTGAAGCGGGCAGGCGTGGATCAGCCAAATCCGCTGCGAGGCGTGTCAATGGCGAAGGCATTCAGTTGTCTCGGTAACAGAGAAGAGACGATTGTCGTCCCTGAAGGAGAAATGATCTGAGATCCTATAGCTAAATGCCTGCTTATATGGCCAGATGCCCTGCCCATTTTGGCAGGCTCTGGCGGGTTTCCTTGCCATAGGGTTGCGCAGCTCCGCCGCGCCATCATTGAATCATTTTTCTCTACTGCCTGAACCAATGGCCATGCAGTTACACTGCGTTATTGAAAAGGGCTTCAGTAATCGGAGAAAAATTAGTTCCCTTTCGATATTTTACTCATACTGCGTCGCTAAGATGCGGTGGGGAAACTTCTTTTCTCCAATTACCGAAGCCTTTTTCAATCACAGCAGTGCAAATGCACTGCCATTGGTTTAATAAATTAATTGCTGTCTGTGAACAATTCCACAGGTATCGATTTTATTTGATTTCAATTCATACAGCATAGCCTACATTTTACAACCAAACAGATTAGCCTATTACGGCACGATAACAAAATATGTAGCATTTCTTTACTGTTGTTTTGGACATATATCTTAATTTATATATTAAATAAGCTCGCATTGTTCAGAGAGTATGAAATGAATACCCACCGTCCCGTGGTAATTTGTGGGTAGTGCAGTGGCGGCGCCAGCGACTTGAAAATTATTGCCTTTGCATAGATACAGTTAACCAGTTTACACGTGCCTGCAGAAATATACATTTGATTACATTTTGGAGAACAGACGGAAGAAGATCCGTCAATGTGCATTTGATAATTGTTTGTGTTCAGGTGTTCAGCGGTTATGAGCGCGAGCACATGTAAAGAGTTTTCTCTCTTTCTTCTTTCAAATGTAGTTGAATACGTTATTATTATACTAAGCAAAAGAATAATATTTGGGTTTCTTCTGCTCACCAAGGCTGCATTTATTTAATTAAAAATACAGTAAAAACAGTAATATTGTGAAATATTATTACAATTTAAAATAACCGTTTCTATTTGAATATATTTGTTACAGTAGACAGGAGACAGACACAGATGTAACAGGTAATGGTTTGTTTATTAGACCACAGTAGAGCAGGGTGAAGCACACAGGTGAGTTAACTGGTTGAAGATAGTCTTGAGTAGGTATTATGAGGTATAGTTACTGTCCTTATCTTTGCAGGTAGATGTACGCTGGAGCTTGGTGATCGCTGGAGAACTTGGGAACTGACGGGACACACTCACACAGCAGATGATGAACACAGAAGGAAGGAGCACGCTGGAGACAGGTGAGTATACGAGGAGTCCTTGAGGTAAGCATAACATTAAGGGTATGCGAACGAGACCGGACGTGGAGTGCTGTGTGCGTGTGTGTTTTATGGTGCTGTTGATGAGTTAAGTGATGAGGTGCAGGTGGCGGTGATCAGTACTCTGGAGAGGGTGCGCGTTGTGATTGGGTGATGTTGGAACCTGACGTGTCTGTGACAGCACCCCCCCCTCCACGGCCCGCTCCAGAGGGCCGAGAACCCCGACGCCGTGGTGGTCGTCCTCTTCCCCGCGGTGCCGGTTTCTCAGGGTGACTGTCATGGAAGTTCTGGAGTAAGCTGGGGTCTAAGATGTCGTTCCTTGGGACCCATGAGCATTCCTCGGGGCCGTATCCTTCCCAATCCACCAGATATTCAAGCTGACCACCACGACGCCGGGAGTTAAAGATTTCCCGAACCTCGTACGCAGCTCCGTCCTCCAGGATGAGTGGAAGGGGGGCTCGGCGGGAGCCACGTCAGGTCCTGTGGGAAGAACAGAGGGGTGGTGAGCCTTGAGGAGTGACACATGGAAAGTGGGGTGTATACGATACCCAGGTGGAAGACGGAGTTGGTAGGTGACTGGGTTGACCTGCTTAACGATGGGGAATGGGCCAATGAACCTGGGACTCAGCTTTCTGCAGGGCAGACGCAGTCTGATGTCACGGGTAGATAGCCAGACCATCTGACCAGGCTGGAAGACTGGGGTGTCAGAACGTCGGAGGTCGTAGGTTGCAGCTGATGGTGGGCTGAGTCCCAGACCCTCTCGCTCTCTCGGAACCAGTAATCCACTGCTGGAACGTTGGAGGGTTCCCCATCCCAGGGGAACAGTGGGGGTTGGTACCCGAGTACGCACTGGAAAGGTGTAAGCCCTGTAGTAGACTGGCGGAGAGAGTTTTGGGCGTACTCGGCCCAACCCAGGAACTGGTTCCAAGAGTCCTGGTGGTCATGACAGAAGGTACGCAGGAAGCGGCCAATCTCCTGTATCTTCCTCTCCATCTGCCCGTTCGACTGGGGGTGGTATCCGGAAGTCAGGCTAATGCCGAGTTCAGACTGCACGATTTTAGCCCCGATTTTGGCTCGCCGACAGGTTTTGAGAAATCGCCGACAAATGCCCGAAATCACAGGCAAATCGGTGCTCGTTCACGCGAGTGACAATCACGCAGTGTGAATGAGCAAAGACGCGATCTGAGAGAATCGCCGACGAGTCGCCGACACCCGTGAGATATTTGGCATGCTAAATATCTGGACCTGTCGGCGATTCAAAATCCTGCAGTGTGAAAAGTGTTCTGACTGAAAACTACATCGGCGATGACCGACAGCCAATGAGAGAGCAAGATACGGAGCAGCGGGGAGTTCGGGGAGGAGTTATAGACCACAACATCAGCAAGCATGGCTTCATTCACATAAACATTACAATTCTATCAAACGGAAACAAAACACAAACATTTGCTTGACCATCCGCAACAGCAGCACATTGAAAAGTTAAGTATGTATTTACCTCCAACTCTCATTGCAGAACACAATCCACAGTCTCCCCAACCATTTCCTCCTCCATATTCTTCTTTTCTTTTTTTGTATTCGCTGCAAATCAGCGCACAGGCAACTCGTATTGCGGGCTACCATTTTTAATAATAATAATAATAACTCCGGTCCTGCACACGTGATATCGCGTTGTTTCCTTGTCACATCTCGCGTGTGTTTGGTTGTGAAATGTAGTTTGCGTGCCAGACAGAGTTGTCGGCGATTCTTCCTATTGTAAAGTCATGCAGTGTGAAACCTTCTGTCGCCGATCCATCGTGCAGTTTGAACACAGCAGCGACTGAATGCTGGCCAAGATAGTCATGCAGTGTGAAAAGAACAGTGACCCGACTACTTTGAAAATCGTGCAGTCTGAACTCGGCTTAACGGCCACACCTAGGAGGGAGTAGAAGGACTTCCATACTCTGGATATGAACTGAGGCCCTCGGTCGGAGACTATATCCTCTGGAATTCCGAAGTATCTGAAGACTTGGTTGAAGAGTAGCTCGGCGGTCTCCATAGCAGTGGGTAGTCCAGGAAGTGGAATTAAACGGCATGATTTTGAGAAACGGTCAACAACAACTAGGATGGTGGTGTTTCCTTCGGAGGCCGGGAGATCAGTAATGAAGTCCACTCCTAGGTGTGACCATGGGCGATCTGGAACGGGCAGCGGAAGGAGTTTCCCAGCTGGCAGATGACGAGGAGACTTGGAGATGGCACACTCCCTACAGCCCTGCACGTACCTTCTGACATCTGCAGCCATCCCTGGCCACCAGAAGCGTTCTTTTAGCAGCGAGAGGGTCTCATTGACCCCCGGGTGACTAGTGCCAAGTGACGTGTGAGCCGAGTGAATGGTGGGAGTGCGTCGTGTCCGTGGAAGGTAGAGCAAGCCAGGTGGACAGCCCGGCGGAGGGTTCGTGGAGGCATTGGAGGAGGGAATGGTCTCTTCTGACCAGGAGATAGGGCTCACGATGAGAGAACTTGGTATGATGGGTTCTGGTTCCTCGGTCTTTTCCTCCAGAGCATGTAGGCGGGAAAGAGCGTCCGCTTTCACATTCTTAGTACCAGGGCGGAAGGAGATAGTATAGTTGAAGCGGGAGAAGAACATGGCCCAGCGAGCTTGTCTTGGGTTTAATCTCTTAGCTGAACGGAGGTATTCAAGATTTTTGTGATCCGTCAGTACCAGGAACGCGTGTTTAGCTCCCTCCAGCCAATGCCTCCACTCTTCCAAGGCAAGCTTGACCGCGAGAAGTTCCCTGTCACCGATGGAGTAGTTGACTTCCGCCGGGCTGAGCTTGCGGGAGAAGAAGGCTCATGGATGGAGTCTACTTGGCGTCCCCTGCTGCTGTGACAACACCGCTCCCACTCCAGTAGTAGATGCGTCCACTTCGACGATGAACTGCTTCTCAGGGTCTGGATGTACGAGTAAGGGAGCGGTGGTGAAGGCTTCCTTGAGCTGGTTAAAGGCGTTGGTGGCCGCCGGGGTCCAGGACAGAGACTTGGGCTTATTGCGGAGCAGGCTGGTAAGTGGATGGGCGATGGAACTGTATCCTTTAATGAAACGTCTGTAGAAGTTAGAGAAACCGAGGAAACGCTGGAGCTCTTTTATGGAGGTGGGTTCTGGCCAGTTGGTGATGGATTCCACCTTCCTCTCGTCCATCCGGATGCCACTGTGATCGATGTTATAGCCCAGGAATGAAACGGAAGGTTGGTGGAATGAACATTTCTCAGCCTTGAGGAACAGGTGGTACTGGCGTAGACAGGTAAGGACCTCCACAACGTGCTGGCGATGTTCGGCCTGGCTCCGGGAGTATATTAGTATGTCATCGATGTAGACAAGGACAAAACGGTGGAGAAACTCCCGGAGCACCTCATGTATAAAGTCCTGGAATACGGAGGGGGCGTTGACTAGTCCATACGGCATGACCAAGTATTCGTAGTGGCCAGTAGGAGTGATGAATGCGGTCTTCCACTCGTCTCCCTCACGTATCCGGATGAGGTTGTAAGCGCTGCGGAGGTCCAGTTTAGTGAAGACAGTGGCACCACGGAGATGTTCCAGGGCCGCTGGGACGAGAGGAAGGGGATACCGGAATTTAACTGTAATCTTGTTGAGGGCACGGTAGTCGATGCAGGGCCGCAAGCCTCCGTCCTTTTTGGCCACAAAGAAGAAACTGGAAGCAGCAGGGGAAGTAGACGGCCTGATGTAACCTTGGGCGAGGGCTTCCTTGATGTAATCCTCCATGGCCTTCTCCTCCGGGATGGAAAGAGGGTAGATCTTTCCTTTTGGCACTGGTTCACCCGGAAGCAGGTCGATGGCACAGTCCCATGGCCGGTGTGGAGGCAGCTTGGAAGCCCGTTGCGGGCAAAATACGTTGCTGAAGGGGGCGTAACACTTGGGGATTTCGACGGAACGTTGTTCTACGGGACTTTTGATGGACGTGGCACAGAGAGAGAGATCAGGTGATGGAGATGGTGGAACCGGCAGGTCCATCAGACAGCGGGAGAAGCAAGTGTCGCCCCATTTCAGAATTTCGCCCGTCTTCCAGGAGATGGTCGGATTATGCTGCTCCAACCAGGGGCGCCCCAGAACCACGTCAGCGGTGGAGTCCTCCAGAACCAGCAGGTGAGCTTCCTCCTGATGAAGTAAGCCGACTTGGAGAGTTACAGGTCCAGCCACTGTGCGGACACGCTTACGGCTCAGGGGTCGGCCGTTTATGGAGCAGATCTTGTAGATGGTCGGAGACGGAGTGGTCTTGATACGTAGTTGGCGACAGATGGCCCCTGAGATGAAGTCGCCGGCGGACCCCGAGTCGATGAGCGCGACCACTGTAAGGGAGACATTGGCGGCAGTAAGATTGACGACAGTAGTGAGTGGTTTCATTTTGCGAGTAGCAGGAATAATGGCACTCACCAGGGGTCGCAACGGTTGTGTGGGGCATGCAGCAATCACATGCCCCGGTTCACCACAATAGAGACAGAGATGAAGGAGCAGCCGGCGACGGCGTTCTTCAGGGGATAGACGAGAGTTTTCTACTTCCATGGGTTGTTGGGCTGGTTCTGGAGTGCTGACGGGTTCGGATCGACAGAGTGGCACGTTGAAGAGGAACTGGTCCTGGTGCTCTTGAAGGCACACCTGAATGCGAGTGGCGCAGCGGATGGAGAGCTGGATGAATTTTTCAAGGCCGATGGAATCCTCGCATGCAGTGAGTTGCAGCCGCACCCGAGGCTCTAGTCCTTGACGATAGTTGGTTATCAGGGCTTGTTCGTTCCATCCGCTGAGGGCTGCAAGCGTTCTGAATTGCAAAGCATAATCATAAATGGACATTGATCCTTGTCTTAAATTGTAAAGTTTCTCACCAGCTGAAGAGTCCGTGATCGGTTTCCCGAACACTTCCCGGAAGTGGGAAATAAACGGCGAGTAGGATTGGGTTACAGCGCCCCGCTGGGACCAGATGGAATCGGCCCACTTCAATGCTTTGCCGCTGAGCTGAGAGATGATGAACGCTATCTTTGAGGTATCACTCGGGTACAGGTGCGGCTGCATTTCCAGGACCAGCGTGCATTGCAGCAGAAACCCGCTGCAATCCTCCGCCGATCCTGAGTAGGGCGCCGGTTTGGCCATGGGACTGGCGTACGGCGGCAGAGGAGGAGGACTGTTGACATCCGCGGTGGTGTTAGCTGGTGCTCGTGCAGGTGAAGGGACAGTAACTGGAGATGTTGGCGGTGGATGGGTGGATAACGTGCGCCGAAGCGCATCCACCAAATCCTGAAAGGGGTCAGGCTGGCTCATACTGGGTCTGCGGTGTTGGTCCGGTCTTCTGTTACAGTAGACAGGAGACAGACACAGATGTAACAGGTAATGGTTTGTTTATTAGACCACAGTAGAGCAGGGTGAAGCACACAGGTGAGTTAACTGGTTGAAGATAGTCTTGAGTAGGTATTATGAGGTATAGTTACTGTCCTTATCTTTGCAGGTAGATGTACGCTGGAGCTTGGTGATCGCTGGAGAACTTGGGAACTGACGGGACACACTCACACAGCAGACGATGAACACAGAAGGAAGGAGCACGCTGGAGACAGGTGAGTATACGAGGAGGAGTCCTTGAGGTAAGCATAACATTAAGGGTATGCGAACGAGACCGGACGTGGAGTGCTGTGTGCGTGTGTGTTTTATGGTGCTGTTGATGAGTTAAGTGATGAGGTGCAGGTGGCGGTGATCAGTACTCTGGAGAGGGTGCGCGTTGTGATTGGGTGATGTTGGAACCTGACGTGTCTGTGACAATATTTTACAAAGTAATTTATTCCTGTGATAGCAAAGCTGAATTTTCAGCATCATTACTCCAGTCTTTAGTGTCACAGTGTCTTTAGTGTTAGTGAAATCATTCTAATATGCTGATTTGCTGCTCAAGAAACATTTCTGATTATTATCAATGTTGAAAACGGTTTAAGGATTCCTTGATGAATAGAAAGTTCAAAAGAACAGCATTTATCTGAAATACAAAGCTTTTGTAACATTGTACACTACTGTTCAAAAGTTTGGGGTCAGTAAGAATTTTTATTTTTATTTTTTTCAAAAGAAATTAATACTTTTATTCAGCAAGGATGCATTAAATCGATCAAAAGTGACAGTAAAGACATTTATAAATGTTACAAAAGATATTTCAAATAAACGCTGTTCTTTTGAACTTTCTGTTGAATCCTGAAAAAAAAATATTGTACACAATAAATGTTTCTTGAGCAGCAAATCATCATATTAGAATGATTTCTGAAGGATCATGTGACACTGAAAACTGGAGTAATGATGCTGAAAATTCAGCTTTGCCAACACAAGAATAAATTACATAAAATATTTTAAAATAGAAAATAGTTATTTTAAATTGTAATAATATTTCAAAATATTACTGTTTTTATTGTGCTGTTTTTACTTTTTACTGTACTCTGCATTAAATGCAGCCTTGGTGAGCAGACGAAACTTATTTTAAAAACATTAAAATTCTTACCGATCCCAAACGTTTGAGCGGTAGTATATATACTTACAAAGTAACTAGTAACTAGCTACTTGAGTAGTTTTTCATTGGATACTTTTTTACTCTTACTCAAGTAACTATTAAGATTATTACTTTAACTTTTACTTTGAGTAAATATTTCTACAAGCACTTGTACTTTTACTTGAGTACAGTTTTTGGTTACTCTACCCACCTCTGGTGGCGGCCAGCTGGGCCTCGTCATCCACTTCCCCACCGCGTCTTAGCAATGCAGTACGAGTAAAGTATCGAAAGGGAACGTACTAGGTTACTAACGTAACCTTGGTTCCCTGAGATATGGGAACTAGTAAAACCGTGCTATGACGCAGCACAACTCTGGTCGTCACTTCAGTCGATATGAACCAGTTATCCTATGCTGAGCGCCTGCTTATATAGCCAGATCCCCCACCCAATTTGGCGGGCTCTGGCACGCTGCTTCACCATAGGCTTGCGCTGCTCCGCCGTGCATTCATTTGTTCATTTTATTACATTTATTAAACCAATGGCAGTGCATTTGCCTGCTGTGATTGAAAAAGGCTTCAGTAATCAGAGAAAAGGAGTTTCCCCACCGTGTCTTAGCGACGCAGTACTTGTTCCCGTATCTCAGGGAACCAAGGTTACATTAGTAACTAAGTACGTTTTCCCCATATGTGTCTAGTGACGCAATACGAGTGTAGTAACGAAAGGGAACTGTAATTTATTCCTGAGATCAAAGCTGAATTTTCAGCATCATTACTCCAGTCTTCAGTGTCACATGATCCTCATCATATTAGAATGATTTCTGAAGGTTAATGTGACACTAAAGACTGGAGTAATGATGCTGAAAATTCAGCTTTGATCACTGGAATAAAATACACTTTACTATATATTCACGTATAAAACAGCTATTTTAAATTGTAATACTATTTCACAATATTACTGTTTTTACTGCATTTTTTTTAATTAAATCAAGCCTTGGTGAGCAGAAGAGACATATTTCAATTGTACAATTACAATTGTAATGTTTACAAACTTTTGGTAGTGTAAGACTGATGCTGGACTGTCTAGACCAAGTGCAGGGATCCAATTGCAAGCTTTTATTAAACGTGAGCGTGGTCATACAGGTAGGGTCAAACAGGAACAAACAGGTACAGCAAGGGACAGGCAGAGTCGTAGTCAGGATACGGGCAATGATCAGGACAGGCAGATATCATTCACGGAACAGCAGACAAGGCAAGGGTCAGGACAGGCAGCACAGGATCGTAGACGGGTAACGGGCAGGAACGGTAACAGACAGGCAGACAGGAAAGTAATGCTCAGAATTGTGACACAAGGTAAACAAGACTTCGCCAAGAGGTGGTGTGTGTGTGAGTCTTTTATAGTCCAGGAAATGAGCTGCAGCTGGGTGTGGTGATTAGTGTGGATAGTGTGCTGGTGACTGGCAGGGAGGATTATGGGAATTGGAGTCCGGAACTGACTGGATTCGTGACAGAATGTCCCCCTCCCGGAAGGCGCGTCCTTGTGCCGTGGATGGTATAAACGGGGAGGGGGGGGTGGGTTCGCAACCTGCGAACTTGAGTGCGTTGCAACTGGCGAACTTGAGTGCGTTGCAACCGGCGAACTTGAGTGAGAAGCGGCCGGCAGGCTTGAGAGCGAGGCGGCTGATGGAGGCTTTGGAATGCCAGCTGCTCGTGCTGAAGTCAACGGTGGATCCTCCATGCTGGACAGCAAGCCTCTCTGATCTCGGACAGGTCTCGAGACGTGACGTGACTCTGGGCGATCAGCGGAGACCTGATGTGACTCTGGACGATCAGCGGAGACGTGCCGTTGCTTTAGGAGATCTGTGGAAACGTGACTTGGTTCAGGAATATCAGCTAAGTCGTGATGTTGCTCTAGAAGATCAGCTGAGACGTGACTTGGCTCGTGAAGATCAACAGTGACTTGACTTGGCTCTGGAAGATTTGCGCTGACTTGACTTGGTGTTGTTATGATGGTAGCCGCCATCTTGTGAATGTCCTTTGGCGCGGCGGCCATTACGTGATTCAGCGAGGTGTCGTGTTCCTCCGCGACACCCACAGTAAAGCTAGAGCCACTCAGTTGTAACGCCAGGTCTATATATTGTTCTAGAGTCCCATCAGGATCATGCAGTGGCATGAGGGAACTGAGCGGCTCAGAAAGTCCCCCGCGAAAGAATATCATGAGACACACTTCATTAAAGCAAGTTAACAGTGCCAGTTCAATAAAGTCCATGACATACTCCTCTATGGTTCTTTCTCCTTGACGGAGACACCTTAACTGGGCCGATGGATTCATATTAGAGGTAACAGAAACACTCACAAAAGCTGCTGGATCTGGGTATGGCGAAGTCTTCTGTAATGAGGCTGGACTCAGGCAGGGATCCAATTGCAAGCTTTTATTAAATGTGAGCGTGGTCATACAGGCAGGGTCAAACAGGAACAAACAGGTACAGCAAGGGTCGTAGTCAGGATACGGGCAACGATCAGGAGAGGCAGATATCATTCACAGAACAGCAGACAAGGCAAGGGTCAGGACAGGCAGCACAGGATCGTAGACAGGTAACGGGCAGGAACAGTAACAGGCAGGAACGGTAACAGGCAGGCAGACAGGAAAGTAATGCTCGGAATTGTGACACAAGGTAAACAAGACTTCGCCAAGAGGTGGTGTGTGTGTGAGTCTTTTATAGTCCAGGTAATGAGCTGCAGCTGGGTGTGGTGATTAGTGTGCAGGTGACTGGCAGGGAGGATTATGGGAATTGGAGTCCGGAACTGGCTGGATTTGTGACACCAAGAGAGGGCTACTCTTTGAGAAAACAAAGGAAATTAAAATTTGAACTCTCTCTTGCAAAATTAGCATCCCCATCCAAGACGCAATCACACTGAGTCAATCACATCTCAGCATTGCCTTAATCTACATTTCCTCTTCTTCACACCCTCTTCTCTCTACATGCAGAGATGACCTGAAATTCACCCAAAATCTATATGGTTTAATGTGAACAGTTATCATACAACATTATACATGTTTGGTATCATTTGAAATGTCTCAGTGTGACTGGTACAAAGGTCTCATTCCCACAGAAGCAAACCATAAAGGTTTTTAAGATATTAGAGATATTTTGCTCTCTGTAATGGGTGTGTCCATCTTCACAGGGTCTTTCATGCAAATGGCCTTCTATCCCCAAAAGGTGTAAACTACTCAGTCTAGGACCTTGATTAATGCAAATTCCCATTGTGAACTCATGTTTCCATTTTAAAGAAGTTTCTGTCTTGGTCTGAGTATTTAAAGAGATGTTGCAGGAGGCTCAGGGTGCGATTCTGTAATCAGATCGGCCCACATTGCTGAATGCCCAGGACATTCAGCAATGTGCATTTTTCTAATGTCAGGTGTGCATCTTTTACTCTGTTTCTAAGCATCTGATGTTTTGTATTGATGATCTTTGAATTCATTATGTAATTGGCATAATACATTTTCCTGACTAATAAATTGTTATATTTGACTTTATTCTGACTTACTCTGAAATTATAAATCTATAATCCCACAAATCTACGCTCAGGTTAGTAACGGACTAAAGTACAGCTTAGGTGGAGCAGTGGGGCACACCAACTGATATTTTAGAGCTCCAACTAACGCATTGGCATTAGTCATGTAGACTGTGTAGGCTAATAATAGTTCAGAACCATTCCATTCAAAACAACATAGGGTTGTCAGACCAATCTGAATAGGGTGAGCCTCAACAGTAGAGTATCATATACACTATGTCTGTAAAGGTGATTTATGACCTAATTTATAACCCAAATTTTCTGGGTGTTGTCACTCAAGCTGACTGGTCAGTGGATGTCAAATACGTTTTATGAGTGCTGTGAGCCTTGATTGGCAGGTCAGTGTTTGTCAATGGCTGTTTTTATGGCTGAATTTATGGGTGTTGTCCCCCTGAATGGCAAGTCAAGAGTGTCAATGAGATATAGGGTTAGTTGGGTTTATAGTTAGATATATGGGTATGGGGGTTATGGGGGTTCATGGGGGTTATAGGCCTATCTCACCCCAGATTGAAATTTGCTGAATCCTGGGTATCTGGCTTCTTCTAATCTGTTGGGAACTGATAGTGGCCATGTTTTTCCTTTGATTGTGGGGGAGAAAGTCACCCAAGCAAGTTTTACACCTCAGTGTCAAAATCAGTGCTGTTTGGTCAATGGGGTATATGTTAATTGAGTCAAAATATTTGACTCAAGACATTAAGGAAGTATTACCCCTACACCACACTGGCTATATCCATTAACCCTTAAATGCAAGGCAAGGCAAGGCAAGGCAATTTTATTTGTATAGCACATTTGTTATAATAGAGACACCGGAGGCAGAGATAAAAGCAGTGATGGTAGTTTATTGTATGAATCAGCAGAGCAACAGGTAAGTGAATGAGGATAATGCAGTTCTTGGAGATGAATGAGAAGGTAATACTGTCCTTTTGTTGTATTGCAGGTGAAGTTGGAAGCAGACGCTGGAGACGGGTGACGGAGACACTCACACACACAGGTAGGTAGGAACACGAGGAGTACTGGAGACGATGGAGACGATGGAGATGATGGAGGCAGGTAAGTATAGCGTTAGGAGTCCTTGAGGTAAGCATACAAAGAGCTGTAGAGCAAACGAGACCGGACAGTGAGTGTGTGTGAGTGTGGGGCTTAAGTGCTGGTGGTAATGACGGTGCTGATGATCTTCAGGTGGCGGTGATTAGTATGCTGGTGATTGAGTGCGTGGGTAAGGGAGTGAGGTGGAACCTGACGTGTCTGTGACAGTACCCCCCCTCCCACGGCCCGCTCCTGAGGGCCGAGGACCCGACGTCGTGGTGGTCGTCCTCCAGGGCGTGGGGCAGGTCTGTCCGGGTGGTTGGTGTGGAAAGTCTGTAACAGATTAGGATCAAGGATATCATTCTTGGGGACCCATGAGCGTTCCTCGGGGCCATAACCTTCCCAGTCTACCAGGTATTCCAGTAGACCACCACGGCGCCGGGAATCCAGAATCTCACAAACCACATAGACAGTACCATCATCCAGGATGAGTGGAAGGGGGGCTCGACGGCTGCCACGTCAGGTTCTGTGGAGGGAAGAACAGAAGGGTGGTGAGGCTTTAATAGTGAGACATGAAACGTGGGATTAATTCTTTTGTACTGTGCAGGGAGTTGGAGGCGATACATGACTGGGTTGATCTGTCGAAGGATGGTGAATGGGCCAATGAAGCGGGGACTCAGCTTCTTGCAGGGCAGACGCATCCTGATGTCTCTGGTGGACAGCCAGACCTTCTGCCCCGGTTGGTAGGTAGGGGCGTCGGAGCGCCGAAGGTCGGCTGTCATCTTGCGTCTGCGCAGGGCTCTCTGCAGTTGGTGGTGTGCTGAGTCCCAAACCCTCTCGCTCTCCCGGAACCAGTAGTCGACTGCCGGAACGTTGGAGGGTTCCCCGTCCCAGGGGAACAGTGGGGGTTGGTAACCGAGTACGCACTGAAAAGGTGTCAGTCCAGTTGTGGCTTGTTGGAGGGAGTTTTGTGCGTACTCGGCCCAACCCAGGTACTGGTTCCAGGAGTCCTGGTGGCCGTGACAGAAGGTACGCAGGAAGCGGCCTATCTCCTGGATCTTCAGTTCCGTCTGCCCGTTCGACTGAGGATGGTATCCGGACGACAGGCTAACGGTCACACCCAGGAGGGAGAAGAACGCCTTCCAGACACGGGAAATAAATTGGGGCCCTCTGTCAGAGACTATGTCTTCGGGGATTCCATAATGACGAAAGACATGGTTGAACATCAGTTCTGCAGTAGTCATGGTGGTAGGTAGACCTTCCAGGGGAATCAAACGGCAGGCTTTGGAGAAGCGGTCTACAACTACCAGGATGCAAGTGTGACCATCAGACTCGGGGAGATCGGTGATGAAGTCCACTCCCAGGTGTGACCAGGTCTCTCAGGAACGGGCAGAGGATTGAGCTTGCCGGTGGGAAGATGGCGTGGGCTCTTGGAGATGGCGCACTCCCTGCAGCCTGCACGTACCTCCTGACGTCGTTGGCCATGTTGGGCCACCAGAAGTGTTGTTGAGCAGCGAGAGGGTCTCATTGACCCCCGGGTGGCCAGTGCCAAGTGAAGAGTGAACGGTGTGCAGGAGTGGAGTGCGACGTGCCCGTGTGATGTACTGCAAGCCTTGGGGCTACCCGGCGGAGTGCGAGGAGGCATTGGAGGAGGTAAGGTCTCTTCCGACCACTGGATAGGGCTCACGAAGATAGATTCAGGCAGAATAGTCTCTGGAGTTTCATTCTTCTCCTCTGGAGCATGGAGATGAGACATGCATCAGCTTTTACATTCTTGGAACCTGGACGGTAGGATATGAAGAAATTGAACCGTGAAAAGAACATGGCCCAGCGAGCTTGGCGAGGGTTGAGTCTTTTTAGCAGCTTCAGATACTCTAGGTTTTTATGATCAGTAAGGACTTGGAAGGGATGGTTAGCCCCCTCCAAACAATGCCTCCATTCTTCCAGGGCAAGCTTGACTGCCAGGAGCTCATGGTCACCGATGTCATAGTTGACCTCCGCCGGGTTGAGCTTGCGGGAGAAGAAGGCACATGGATGGAGTCTACTTGGTGTCCCTGCTGCTGCGATAGGACCGCTCCCACTCCGGTGGTGGAGGCGTCCACCTCCACGACGAAAGGTAAGTCCGGGTTAGGGTGGACGAGGAGGGGAGCGGTGGTGAAGGCCTTCTTGAGGGTCTCAAACGCGTTGGTGGAGGTTGGGACCAGGACAGAGACTTGGGCTGCTGACGTAACAGGTTGGTGAGTGGGCTGACGATGGTACTGTAACTCTTGATGAAACGGCGGTAGAAATTGGAGAATCCGAGGAAGCGTTGGAGTTCTTTTATGGTGGTTGGAGTTGGCCAGGCTTGGATGGCGGAGACCTTCCCCTCGTCCATCCGGATGCCACTGTGATCAATTACGTAGCCCAGGAAGTGGACAGAGGGCTGGTGGAAAGAGCACTTCTCTGCTTTGAGGAACAGATGGTATTGCCGTAAGCGTTGGAGGACCTCCGCAACGTGGTGGCTATGTTCGGCCAAGCTCCGGGAGTAGATGAGGATGTCGTCAATATACACCAGCACGAACTTGTGGAGAAACTCCCGGAGCACCTCGTGGATGAAATCCTGGAATACGGAGGGGGCGTTGACCAGGCCATACGGCATTACAAGGTATTCATAATGGCCGGTGGGCGTGACGAAGGCGGTCTTCCACTTGTCCCCCTCGCGTATCCGGATGAGGTTATACGCACTGCGGAGGTCCAGCTTGGTGAACACAGTGGCACCACGGAGATGTTCCAGGGCCGCTGGGACGAGGGGAAGTGGGTACCAGAATTTGACGGTTATCTTGTTGAGTGCGCGGTAGTCTATGCAAGGCCGCAAGCCTCCGTCCTTCTTTGCCACGGAGAAAAAGCTGGAAGCAGCAGGGGAAGTAGACGGGCGGATGTATCCTTGGTTAAGGGCCTGTTACATGTATGTATATTTATGTATTTGCCTGCCCTCTAGGGGCAGGAAAAGCGTGATTTACCATTGTTCTGATTCAGCAGATCCTTTACACCTGTGGACTATTTACGCGAGCTTAAAGGAAGTCAAGTTCCCACACTTCGGGGGCGGAACTTGAGCGGCCGTCCCGAGTCGGAGCTGCGCTCTCTTTTTGTGTTTATCCCTTTATTTTTCCTGTCTAATTTCTCCCACTTGTTGTTATATTTCGTTTCATTAATAAATTCCCCTTTTGATCGAGCCGTTGTGTCATCCCTCTTTTGTGTTATGGCAGTGGCTGTAACATAATTGGGGGCTCGTCCGTCGTTTTTTTTTTCTCGTTTTTTCTCTCTCAGCTGTTTAGCATGTGTATGGCCGTGTTTTCTTCATGTTTGTTTGATTTATTTTTTCGGTTGTGAGTAACTTGAGCGTCCCAGGTGAGTATTTGCCCTATTTATTCAGTAGTCGTCGGGTAGGTTTGAACCTGCCACTTTATTATTTTGCCTTTTTTATTTTTAGTGGTTATTCGGAGTGGAGGCACGCTTCAGTTCACTGGCAGCTGATCTTGTTAATGGGGATCGGTGTGCAGGTGTTCATGATTTCAGCGTTTAAAGTGGCCTCGAGCCCCTAACGCCACTGAAGACTAGGGAATTAATCTGATGTTAAATGGGGTAAATACGTCTGTGTTGTGGGATCACTTTTGGTTATTCACTTTGAAATTTAAATCGGTAAGTGAAGTTTATTCTTAATTTGTATCATTCGTGGTAATTTCGTGTAGCGGCCAAATTCACTTTGTTTTCTTTAGTTTTGGCAGGTAAAATTTAGGATTTGTGAAAACGATTTAGCGGTTTCATTCATGAGTATTTTTCTGAATTGTGTTTTAACCATTATTTTCGTTATTTTTGGTGAGTAGCTTACGTGTGTCGAAATGACTTCGGTAGTTGATATATTTCGGGAGTCTCCTTCTGAAGAACTGCTTTTATCATGCACAAAAGAGCAGTTATTGCAAATTGCAGAGTCTTATAAAATTGAAATCGCTCCTAGGTATAAGACTTTGAAGGAAACTTTGCGAAACGTCCTTAAAGGCTGTCTGGTGGAGTTAGGCGTTTTACAAATGCCATTAGAAAACGTCAGTGTTGTGGAGGAAGTGGCTGATCCTTCAGTAAGTGAGAATGTTATTCGATTGAGAGAGTTGGCAATTAAAGAAAAAGAATTGGAGTTAGAGAATGCCAAATTAGAGCTGCGAAAGCGTGAACTTGATCATCAGTTTGCTCTGAAACGAATGGAGTTAGAGATGAGCTCTAAGGCTGCTCACGCTGCCTCTGATGATTTTGATGTCGGCCGAAATCGGAGGATGGTCCCTCCTTTTTGTGAGAAGGACGTTGAGAAGTATTTTTGTCATTTCGAGAGGGTTGCAGCTTCATTAAAGTGGCCTGAAAATGTTTGGTCTTTGCTCTTGCAATGCGTGATAACCGGTAAGGCGCAGGAGGTTTATGCTTCGTTGTCCATTGAAGAATCTGCTGATTATACGATTGTTAAAGCTGCTATATTAAAAGCCTACGAGTTAGTCCCGGGAGCATATAGACAGCGATTTAGACAATACACGAAACTTTCGAATCAGACTTATGTTGAGTTTGCGCGTGAAAAAGAAATTTAGTTTGATCGTTGGTGCGCGTCTCAAAAAGCCGAGAGCCGAGAGCAGGTTAGACAATTAATCCTTATAGAAGAATTTAAGGCTTGTGTACCTTCCGCCCTTGCTACTTATGTAAACGAACAAAAAGTAGATACGCTCCACAAGGCTGCTACTCTGGCCGATGACTTCGTTTTAACGCATAAAGTCACGTTTAAGGATGTTTAAAAACCACTAGATAAAGTTCCTGTTGATCCACCTGTTGTGTCGCCTCGCAAATCGTTTAATGGTAAGCCTACTGTTTCGATTGGTGATAGGGTTTGCTTTTATTGTAAGGCCTCTGGTCATTTAATTGCAAACTGCCCTGTTCTTAAAAAGAAGTCTCATACAAAATCTGTTGGTTTGATCTCCGTTGATTCCAGTTCGAAATTTGACTGCATGCCCGAGTCTGGTGTTGCCCGTCTCACTAAAACTGGTTATGGACCTTTCCTGCATTGTGGAACTGTGTTTATTCCCAGTTCGTGTAAGCCTGTACCTGTTCGTATTCTTCGGGATACGGGGCCAGTCTTTCTTTTATCCTGGAGGGGGTTTTACCGTTGTCACAGGAGACTGCCACGGGTAGTGCTGCTTTAGTCCGAGGTATTGAAATGGGAGTTATGGAGGTTCCGTTACACAGAATTCATTTGCAGTCAGAATTGGTGTCGGGTGTATGTGGTTGTGAAGCTTACTTGGATGACTTGGTTCTGTATAGCTCCTCATGGGCTGATCATGTTGCGTTACTTCACCAAGTTTTTCAGCGGTTGGCTGACGCTAAGCTCACTGTTAATCTGAGCAAATGTGAATTTGGTAAAGCCACCATTGTGTATTTAGGAAAAGTTATTGGCAGGGTTCAAGTACGGCCAGTGGCTGTAAAGGTTGCGGCCATTTGTGACTTTCCACCTCCAACGGATCATAAGCAATTGAGACGTTTTTTAGGAATGGTGGGTTACTATCGTTCGTTTTGCAGAAACTTTGCAACTGTGGTTTCTCCTCTTACTAACTTGCTGAGTCCTAAAGTTCGGTTTGAGTGGTCTGATGCATGCCAGTGTGCGTTTGAAAATGTTAAATCTCTATTGATTTCATCTCCAGTGTTGGCCGCACCTGAACATTCACAACAGTTCAGTGTTGTGGTGGATGCTAGCGATGTTGGGGCGGGAGCTGTCCTCCAGCAGAAGGGTGCTGATGATGTGGAACACCCAGTGTGTTACTTTTCTAAAAAGTTTAATACTGCACAGTTAAAGTATTCTACTATTGAAAAGGAGGCATTAGCATTAGTTCTTGCGATTCAACATTTGAGGTGTATTTGTCCAGCTGTTATTCGATCCTTGTGTATTGTGATCATTATCCGCTTACCTTTTTGAACTCCATGCGCAATTTTAATCAGCGTCTCATGCGCTGGAGTTTATACTTGCAGCCATACGACCTTGACATTAAACATGTCAGAGGTCGGACAACGTGGTCGCTGACGCACTATCCCGGATCGGATAGGCCTGTGGGTAACGTATATGGGAAAGGTGTCTTTTGGTAGATGCACTTTCTTGTGGTGACTGTTCACTTTTAGGGGATGAAGGTGTTACATGCATGTATATTTATGTATTTGCCTGCCCTCTAGGGGCAGGAAAAGCGTGATTTACCATTGTTCTGATTCAGCAGATCCTTTACACCTGTGGACTATTTACGCGAGCTTAAAGGAAGTCAAGTTCCCACACTTCGGCGGCGGAACTTGAGCGGCCGTCCCGAGTCGGAGCTGCGCTCTCTTTTTGTGTTTATCCATTTATTTTTCCTGTCTAATTTCTCCCACTTGTTGTTATATTTCGTTTCATTAATAAATTCCCCTTTTGATCGAGCCGTTGTGTCATCCCTCTTTTGTGTTATGGCAGTGGCTGTAACAGGGCCTCTTTGATGTATTCCTCCATGGCCTTCTCCTCCGGTACTGACAGGGGGTAGATGCGTCCCCTGGGCACTGGCTCACCCGGTAACAGATCGATGGCACAGTCCCATGGCCGGTGTGGAGGTAGCTTGGAGGCGCGTTGCGGGCAGAAGACGTCACTGAAGGAGGCGTAGTCTGGTGGAATATCCACAGAGCGCTTCTCTACAGGACTTTCGATGGACGTGGCATTGATGGAGATAGTCTTGGAAAGTGGAGATCTTGGAACCGGAAGTACTGGGAAGCAGTTGGAGAAACAGTGGTCGCCCCACTTCAGGACTTCGCCCAGAACCACGTCAGCGGTGGACTCCTCCAGAACCAGCAGATGGATGTTCTCCGTGTGAAGTATACCCACTTGTAGTTGAAGAGGTCCCACACAGCGACGGATCATCTTACGGCTCAGGGGTTTGCCCGTGATGGAGTGGACCTGGTAATTAGTCAGAGACGGAGAGGTCTTGAGTTTGAGGTGTCGACAGAGGGCGCCGGAGATTAAATTTCCTGCTGACCCTGAATCGAAGAGCGCCACCACTGGAGGCATTAGCAGCAGTAAGGTTTACAATAGTAGTGAGTGGTTTCATCTTTTGAATGGAGGGAATGATAGCACTCACCACGGGCCGAGGAGGACGAGTTGGGCATGTGGAGATTACATGCCCCGGAGATCCACAGTATAGACACAGATTCAGGGTCAGCCTTCTCTGTCTTTCAGCGGCAGTTAGACGGGAATTATCCACTTGCATAGGTTCACCTGCTGGTTCTGGAGCGCTGACGGGTTCGGACCGACGGAGGAGGATGTTGGAGAGTGGCTGGCCCTGGTGCTCAAGGAGACACGACTGCATACGAGAACCCATGCGGATGGCGAGTTGGATGAAGCATTCGAGTCCTATGGAGTCCGCGTATGCAGCGAGATGCAACCGCACATTAGGCTCCAATCCTTGACAAAAGGTGGTGATGAGGGCTTGATCATTCCATCCGCTGGTGGCGGCTAGCGTTCTGAACTGCAAGGCATATTCATTAACAGTGTTATTTCCCTGTTTTAGATTGTAAAGCTTCTCACCAGTTGAGGAGTCTGCCAGAGGTTTCCCGAAGACCTCACGGAAGTGAGAGACGAACGCCGAGTAAGACTTTACAACTGAGCCTCTCTGAGTCCAGAGTGAATCCGCCCATTGAAGGGCCTTACCTTGCAGTTGGGAGATAATGAACGCGATTTTAGCCATGTCGGTGGGGTAGAGGTGCGGTTGCATCTCCAGGACCACCTCACATTGAAGGAGGAATCCGCTGCAGTCCTCCGCCGATCCTGAGTAGGGCGCCGGTTTGGCCATTGGACTGGCGGTAAACACAGGAGAAGGAGCGGTGATGGTGGATGCGGAAGCGGCAGCGGCGGTGGGTGACGGTGATGGTGGTTGTGGGGTGAGTGCTGGGCGCAGTGCGTCCACGAGCTCCTGGAATGAATCGGTGAGGCTCATGCTGATAGATGCTGTTATGGTCCGGTCTTCTGTTATAATAGAGACACCGGAGGCAGAGATAAAAGCAGTGATGGTAGTTTATTGTATGAATCAGCAGAGCAACAGGTAAGTGAATGAGGATAATGCAGTTCTTGGAGATGAATGAGAAGGTAATACTGTCCTTTTGTTGTATTGCAGGTGAAGTTGGAAGCAGACGCTGGAGACGGGTGACGGAGACACTCACACACACAGGCAGGTAGGAACACGAGGAGTACTGGAGACGATGGAGACAATGGAGACGATGGAGACGATGGAGATGATGGAGACGATGGAGACGATGGAGGCAGGTAAGTATAGCGTTAGGAGTCCTTGAGGTAAGCATACAAAGAGCTGTAGAGCAAACGAGACCGGACAGTGAGTGTGTGTGAGTGTGGGGCTTAAGTGCTGGTGGTAATGACGGTGCTGATGATCTTCAGGTGGCGGTGATTAGTATGCTGGTGATGGAGTGCGTGGGTAAGGGAGTGAGGTGGAACCTGACGTGTCTGTGACAACATTTCATACACAATGGTAATTCAAAGTGCTTTACATAAAGAAGAATAATAAAAATAGAACATAAGGAATAGAAATAACAGTAAAAACAGAGAATTTTGCTATCTGGATGGATGAGCTAGGAAGTCTCAGGGAGTTTTTTGTTGTTGTTGTTGTTGTTGTTGTTGTTGTTGTCCATCAGAGTGGATCTAAATGGATCTATCCATCAGAGCAGATCTGAATGGATCTTCCTCACACGACAGGACTGCTACCTGTTAAGGCACTTCAAACTGATACACAAAGTTTCAATCTCCCCTTTTGCCAAGACACCTCAAACTGCACCACACAGCCCTAATCCCCCCTTCCGGAGATATCTTATCTATGCAACACAGTTCAAATTTCCCCTTTGGAAATTTCCCCCTTTGGAAAGTGTCCTGACTGTAATCCAGAGATATCTTAACCATGCACCACAGCTCAAATTTCCCCATGGTTTGTACCAAATTTCAACCTAATCACAAATGCTTTCTTCCTAATTCTCCCAGCTCTTTCAACCAGACAGCAATATTTAAAATGCATTAAAAGTCAGAAAACAAGATGATACGTAAAATATATAAATTACATTAAAAATGAAATAAAAACAGGAAAAGGAATTAAAAGAATAAAAAGATAATACGTATAAAATAAAATGCAAACAGTTCGGACATAGCACAGTGCTCAATCAGCAAATGCATAGGTAAAAAGATGTGTTTTGAGTCTGGATTTGAATGTGGCTACTGTTGGAGCACACCTGATCTGTTCTGGAAGCTGGTTCCAGCTGCGGCTGGCATAATAGCTAAAAGCAGACTCTCCTTGCTTTGAGTGAACCCTTGGTATTTCTAAATGACTTGATCCTGATGATCTGAGTGATCTGTTAGGTTTATATTCTATGAGCATATCTGCAATGTATTGAGGTCCTAGGCCATTGATTGATTTATAAACAAGTAACAGTACTTTAAAATCAATTCTAAATGCAACTGGAAGCCAGTGCAAGGACCTGAGGACTGGTGTGATGTGTTCATGTTTTCTGGTTCTGCTCAGAATCCTGGCAGCAGCATTCTGTACAAGCTGCAGCTGTCTTATGGTCTTTTTGGGAAGACCAGTGAGGAGCCCATTACAATAATCCACCCTGCTGGTGATGAAAGCATGAACAAGTTTTTCTAAGTCTTGACTGGAGACAAAGCATCTAATTCTTGCAATATTTTTGAGATGATAATATGCTGATTTAGTTACTGTCTTTACATGGCTACTGAAACTCAGGTCTGACTCCAAAATCACACCAAGATTCCTGACTTGATTTTTAGTTGTTTGACCCCTAGAGTGAAGGTACGTGTTCACTTTGAGAACTTCATCTTTGTTTCCAAATGCAATGACTTCAGTTTTGTCTTTGTTTAACTGAAGGAAGTTTAGGCACATCCAATTTGTAATTTCATCAATGCATTGGCACAGGGAGTCAATGGGGCTGTAGTCGTAAGGTGATAGGGCTAGGTAAATCTGGGTGTCATCTGCATAGCTGTGATATGCAATTTGGTTCTTTCTCATTATTTGGCTCAGTGGCAGCATATATAGGTTGAACAGGAGGGGTGCGAGTATTGAACCTTGAGGGACTCCGCATGTCATGGATGTCCACTCAGACTTATGGTCACCGATACTCACATAATAACCTCTCCCTTCTAAGTATGACCTGAACCAGAAAGCCCAACCCAGTTTTCCAGCCTGGCAAGAAGAATGTTGTGATCGACAGTGTCAAACGCAGCACTGAGGTCGAGAAGAACCAGCACTGATAATTTACCTGAATCTGTGTTTAGGCGAATATCATTTATTATCTTTATGAGTGCTGTCTCTGTGCTGTGATGCGGTCGGAAACCAGATTGAAAGTTGTCAAAATATCCATTCAAGCTTAAGAACTTGTTCAGCTGATTGAAAACAACTTTTTCAATGATCTTGCCTATGAAAGGAAGATTTGAGATTGGTCTGTAGTTGCTCAATATGGTGTTATCCAGATTGCTCTTTTTCAGGAGGGGCTTAACAACTGCAGTTTTCAGGGATTTTGGAAAAGTCCCAGAGAGAAGTGAGGCGTTTACCACTTTCAGGAGATCTGCTTCTAAACAGTTAAACACGCTTTTGAAAAAAGATGTGGGAAGTGTGTCAAGGGCGCAGGTTGATGTTTTAAGGTGCTGTACTATTTCTTCCAAAATTTTACCATCAATTGCTTCAAAAACAGACATAATAGCTACTTTCTGAGGTTGTGATCTGATCTGTTGTACCCCGGTGCAGCTCAAGGATGTGCTGATCGCCTTTCTGATATTATTAATTTTCTCAGAGAAGAAGGAAGCAAACTCACAGCATTTGCTGTCTGAGAGCATTTCACTGGGGATCTGACTTGGGGGGTTTGTTAGTCTCTCTACAGTAGCAAAAAGATTGCGGGTGTTGTTTCTGTTTATAATATTTGAGAAGAAGGTCTGTCTAGATTTGCCTAGTTCCACATTGAAAGCATGAAGAATATCTTTATAGATGTGATAATGGATTTCGAGTTTTGTCTTTCGCCACATGCGCTCAGCTTTTCTGCATTGTCTTTTCATATTTTGCACTGCTGTTGAGTTTCTCCACGGTGCTTTTTGTCTGCCACTTTTCTTCCTGACTTTCACAGGAGCAATGTTATCAATAACGTTCTGTACTTTTGAGTTAAAAGAATCAAGGAGAAAATCAACAAGAGTCTGCAGATATGCTTGGTGTTAAAGATATAGCCTTCATAAACAGTGCACTAGTATTCTCATTTAAGCATCGCTTTTTGACTGAGACAGATCTAGCTTCAACAGTTGGAGAGATCAATATATCAAAGAAAATACAGAAATGATCAGATAGCGCTACATCCTTAATGACAATGGATGAAATGTTTAGACCCTTACTGATAATTAAATCTAGAGTGTGTCCACGATTGTGTGTGGGTCCATGTACATGCTGAGTCAGATCAAAAGTATTCAAAACTGTTAGGATTTCTTTTGACATATTGGATTCTGCATTTTCTATGTGGATGTTAAAGTCCCCAGTAATAGCAAAACAGTCAAACTCAGAGGAAATTGCTGATAACAGTTCTGTAAAGTCCTCCACAAAGGCTGGAGAGTATTTTGGAGGCCTGTAGATAACTATAAGTAGAATGCGAGAAGCACCTTTTAACACAATACCCAAGTATTCGAAAGACAAGTAATCAGCAAATGACACTTGCTTGCATTGATAGACATCTTTAAATAGAGCAGCAACACCTCCACCTCTCCTAACAGCTCTGCAGACACTCATAAAAGTAAAGTTAGGAGGGGCTGTTTCATTCAGGATTGTTGAACTGCAACTGTCTTCAAGCCATGTTTCATTTAGAAGCATAAAATCTAGGTTGTTTGTGGTTATTAAGTCATTGACTAGAAGTGATTTATTTTTAAGTGAGCGGATGTTTAAAAGTGCTAACTTAACAGTCTTATTTTCTGTCTCTACAGTAATCTTAGTTTGACGTGTAATAGGCAGCAGATTAAATGGGTTTGCCAAACGATTTGAGAAGGCCTTAGGCTTTCTATCACATAATAAAACAGAAATAGAGAAAGCAACAGGCACACTGGGTTCCCGCTTGTTCTGTAAACTTTTGATAAAGTCACTGTTATCATAGCGGGGACCCGACACACATCACTGAGAGCTGTTATCGGTTGTTTTTGATTCACCTAGAACAGATGGAGGAGGATGTGGGCCCTGGCGTTGTGGCAGGGGCCGAAGAGCTCTCGCAGGAGGAGGAGGAGGGCGAGCTGGGCCCACAGGCTTTGGTGGTTTCGGGGCTTGACGCTTTTTTGTTGATATCTGGGCCTCGCAGCAAAAGAGTGGGAGAGTTTGGTTCCAGCATACACCAGTTCCTCCATTTTCTCTGAGAAGCACAGAAGAGGGGATACTGGAGAGAGGGATAACGTGTCCGGTGAGAGGGGCTGTTGCTCTGGTGTTACCGGAGACTGTAATATGTTGTCCTGACTTCCCTGGCTGTTTTCCCGAAAGTCGTCCTTGGGTGCTGAATCTTGGAGCAGTTCTAACACGTCACTGTCTCTCTGTGAGCTCTGTGGGCAGGGCTCAGTCAGGATTGTGTCCGTGAGCAGTGGTTGTTGTGGCTGCATGGTGTTATCATTGACCTTGTGGGATGTGTCAACCGCATGTCCATTCAGGTGTTGAAATGAAGTCCTGTGGTCAGCTGTACTCTGTCCAGGTGTGTTTGCGCCATTCAGATTGGCACACACTGCTGAAGGATGATGGAGGGAGAAGTAGATATTGTCCTTTAGCACTCTTGAGCCCAGTTTGTTTGGGTGCAGGCCATCATGAGTGAACAGTTGTCTCTGACTCCAGAACAGATTGAAGTTGTCGATGAAATTCAGTCCCTTTAAGTTGCAGGTTTTTTGCAGCCATGTGTTAAGCCCAAGCAACCATGTAAATCTATTTGTTCCTCTTGCTGGGAGTGGTCCACTGCTGAACGACTGAACTTTTAGTCTTCTAAGCATTTCAAAAAGTTCATTGAAATCCCTTTTAAGGAGTTCTGACTGCTCCTTCCGAATATCATTCTTCCCCACATGAATGATTAGTCGATTTGCAGGCTTATATTTCATCAGAATGCTCTTAAGTTCCCTGTTTACATCAGAAACTGTTGCTTGTGGAAGGCAGCATGTAGTTGTATCCCTGTTGCTAATGTTTCTGATAATAGAGTCACCCACTATCAGAGTCCTGGGCTCGGCTGCTCTCTGAGCTGAGTGCCGCTGTCTGTTCAACCTTGAGCGGCAGTTAGCATCGGTGTTAGCTGCTGGCTGATTTGATCTGTGTCCGATCATGTTTGGGGATTCCATACCCACATTTATCATGTCTGGAGATTCCTCACCCACATTCATTAACACTTCAAATCTGTTCTCCAGATGTATTGGAGGTGGTAGGGAGCTAGTGTTTGGGGTAGAGGATGCTACTGCATTAATATGTGATACTCGTGACAATCTGATGTCTCGAGTGCCTTTGGGTCTCGCTCCCTGTTTGTGCCATCGATTAATATGTTGACCAATTTCGGCACTCAGTATGGTCTGTTTAGGGGCATTAGATTCATGGGACTCACCGACTGTGTGCTGAGGATGTCCATGACGAAGCTCTGTTGTGTGTTCCGTCTGGTTTGGTAGTCCCGCAAGTAACTTTGTTTCAAGAACTGCAATCCTTTGTAGAAGTCTGTGGCAGTTTGTGCAGCAGGTAGATTCTTCAACCAGAGGAGTCTTTAGTGACCCGGGACGTCATTCACTCATTCACTACCCTCCTCCTAGTTAATTTTTTAAAATTAGACAACAACCTTCTTGGTATTCCTCAATCAATTCATTATAAAAAATAAAAAGGAAAAAAAAAAATCATAAAATTATAAAAGAATGCCTATTTTTGTATTTTTGTATTCATTCAACACAATGCTGAAGTGACGACTCATTCAGACAGAAAACGAAATAAGAAAAACATGAAATGGCTCAGCGATTTACTGCAGAGCGAGTACTGAACGCAATCAAATATGACTGTAACTGTCACTGGATGGATTTGGTGAAGCTGTTAGCAATCGAAATATTGATTTTGAAGATGTTGAAAATTATATAGTTTTGAGAATACGTTTGAGATCGTGAATGGGCTCATATTCATGACCTCAAACATAAAACTATCCTATTATTTGCTGAATTTACTGAGAAATGAGCTCTGACGAGGACAGTGATGATGGTATAAAACATCTGCTCAAACAGAGCCCTTTCAAGCTCCAAAAGGTAACAAAATATGCTTTATTTTATTCTTCTGTAATTGTTACTCTAATATCAGAGGAGTTTTATATTATCACGACAGGTAGAGATCCTTCCGTGTTAGATATTGATCCGGGTCACTAAAGACCCGAATATGTAAGAATGATTGGCGAAACAGTCATGCATTTAAGTGTTAAAATGACATGTCTGGGCATGTTCTTTTTTAGAACAACTGTGTGCGTCCGTGCGTGCTTTGCCATCATAGTATGATCAGTAGTACCTGAACTATAGATTAATGCTAGTTTCCTAAGACAAAGATTCAGAAATATTCATCAAGCCAAAGAGTCCTCATTACCCACACACCCCAGAATAGGTGTTGTTTGGGAGATGTTCTTTCTAGAACATCTGTATCTGTGTTTCCAAACTGACCGATAGGATCGATGTTAAAAAGACTAAAGAATGAAAACAAATAATTTAACTCACAGTGAAGGTGTTTCCAAGTCAACCCGGTGGGGGAAGAGTGCATCCTAAATGTGTTTCTGTTAATGGTTTTACGACAGTTGCTTAGGCTAGATGTTTTAAGAATGACACTTCATCAAAACCTTTCTGGTGATTCTCTGGCTCAAAACCATCTTATACTGATTTAGTGTACATAAATTCGTTCAATTCAATTCACGTTTATATGTATAGTGCTTTTCAAAATACAAATAATTTCAAAGGACTTTTACAGAAAATGCATGTCAACATTACAATTTATAGTAATCTCTTATCAGAGGTGACTCTGGAAGTTATGCCATTTCAGAAATGTATATACAAATCACACAGTTAGCAGACAAAATATTAATTTACACAATGTATTAAATTAGGGCAGAAACAATGTGCTCATTGAAGTTATGAAATTATGTTAACAAATGATTAGGATATATAGAAAAATTTAGCACTGGTGCATGTTGATCCAGAGTTTGGGGGTCCTCGCAGGGGGTTGGGGTCATATCTCCACAGTCGAGTCGGGAGGAGGAAAAATACGGCTGTTGCTTGTTCCACAACAGCATCAAACTTCTGTCACGGTCCCCAAAACTGAATCCGAACAGTTTTTAAAAGCCATTTTTAATACCAGTGTACTCTGCAAATGTGTTTATTTTAACCGTGCGGTGGCGGCAGATACTCTTTAATCGGTAATGACAAACAGAGACATAATTAATTTATAACATTAACAAGATGACTCATTTTGAATTCATTTTGGGAGCGATGACTGAATGTATTTTTAGTAAAATGCTTGTATATAAGATTAGTATTGACAAAGTTCAAAGGCTGTCATATGTGTGAATCAACTTACTTTGTTGTTTATTTTCAATATGAAAAATAAATTTTAAATTGATGGATAAATTGCATTTTGAAAAAGAAAAAAACGTGTCATGGACTTATACTTTATAACAAACCTTTTAAAATCAAAATGTAGATTTGAATTTTTAATGTTTTTATAACCAAAAGATGCTATGTGAAAGTTTGAAACAGAAAATAGTGGTTTTCATCTTGCCACTTTCTTGGTAAAGAAAACACCATTTTACTCAAATTAATCAAAATGGATTTATTGCATTTTGGAACCAAACTCTTCAAATAGTCTTGCTTTAATTCAGTGTCTTCAGATCTATGAGGACTAAATAACATACTTTTAGAAATAAGCAAGCATGGTGCGGCATCTAAAAGTATTACAAGTTTGTGTATATGAGATCGTATACCCGGCTGGTGCGAGACTCGAAGCTTTATAAGAATCCGAATGAACGAGTACAGTAAGAGCAAAGAGTTAAGTAGAATAATCAAATGTAGAGCTGAACTATTATACAAATGACCAATAATCAGTTGACATTCTAAACTAAATTCGAGGTCATAATAAAATGGAGTCAGATAAAAGTTTATTTGGAATTAAACTACTTTGCCACACTGAAAAGACCAAACGCGCAAGAAACCTTCCCCGTTCTGTGGGAAACCGCTGTTGGGCCGATTGGGCGGGCCTTACAATAGGTACTATATTTTCTGCTTTATTCTGTGATCTTCTTTTACATTGTATAAAATCCATGAGAACTTGTTTGTAGTACATACACCAATCAAAAAATTGTCATAAAATATAGGGGGAAAATATTAGATATTGGTTATTGTTCAGCAGTGTATTTTTTTTATTTATTTTTTTATTAAAAGCAAATTAATTTCAAATTAGAAGCACGAGATGAGATTAAAAAAAAATGAAATCTATCAATTAGACAAAGGTCAGATAAAAACTTTTTAATAATTTTTCAAAAAAATATTCTGTCCCCCTCAATTCTGAAATGATGGCTGCGCCCCTGCTTACAACATAGTTTTTAATCACATTCTACTTACATGTTTATATCTTACCAGACATAAGATTGGTGAATGGGTCTGATTCATGCTGTGGAAGAGTGGAGATCCTTCATAATGGCCAGTGGGGAACCGTGTGTGATGATGACTGGGACATGAATGATGCTGCTGTGGCATGCAGACAGTTAGAGTGTGGTTCAGCCATCAGTGCGCCTAAAAGTGCCGCCTTTGGTCAAGGCATTGGATCGATCTGGCTGGATGGTGTTGGATGCTCGGGAGGTGAAGGAAACCTCACACAATGTTCACACAGAGGACTAGGAGCTCACAACTGTGGTCATGGTGAAGATGCTGGTGTTGTTTGTTCAGGTAAATCTTTTGCATCTTAACATTAGGGTTAGGGTTAGGTAGAAATGAGCAATAGAAATTACAATCGGCTTCATATATTTAATGATTTTCATCTTAACATGTCATTTTAAATGGATGCCTATTTTTTTTTAGCAGGTGACCTGCAGCAGCCCACTCTTTCTGTGATCCCCACATATACAATTGTTTCTCCTGGAGAAAACATTCAGTTCAGATGCACAACACCTAAACCAAGATGCAATGCTGATGCTGAATTCCACCTCTTCATAAACGGATCATCAATATCCTCCCAGAAACATGTTTCTGGTGTGACTTTCAACCTTGTCAATGTAAGCGTCTCACATCAGGGCAGCTACAGCTGTTATTACTCCTACCATAACGGCACTGTAATATCACCTCGGAGTAACACTGTTATCATCATTGTAGGTGAGAGTTTAATCTTGTCTCATTGCCTACATAATATAAATGCTTTAGTTGCATGAAAGAGAGTTCATTCTGTATTGATGTCTTATTTTTGTGTTTGTGCAGCTAATTTGTAAAATGACTGTAAATTTAATCCCGAGAAGATGCAGTTCTTGAAACCATTTTTATTTGTTTTATTTCACTATTCATTTTTATTTGTAGCGCTTACACAGAAACACACATGAGCATTTGAAAGCAGGTGTCTATCAGTGGATATATTTGGGATCTGCTTTCAAACACTCCCGTGTGTATCTGTGTAAGCACTCGGTGAAGAGCGTCAAAGATCAAGTCATTAATTACTCAACCTCATGTCGTTTCACACCCGTAAGACCTTCGTTCATCTTTGGAACACAAATTAAGATATTTTTGATAAAATCCGATGGCTCAGTGAGGCCTCCATTGACAGCAAGATAATTAACACTTTCAAATGCCCAGAAAGCTACTAAAGACATACTTAAAACAGCGGTTCAACCTTAATGTTATGAAGCGACAAGAATACTTTTTGTGCTCCAAAAAAAAAAAAAAAAAAGACTTTATTCAATAATATCTAGTGATGGCCAATTTTTAAAACACTGCTTCATAAAGCTTTGAAGCTTTACGAATCTTTTGTTTGGATTCAGTGGTTCGGAGCGCCAAAGTCACGTGATTTCAGTAAACGAGGCTTCGTTACATCATAAAGGTTTCTAAATTTCAATGGTTCACATGACTTTGGCAGTTTGATTCAAGCACTGATTTGAATAAAAATAAGATTCGTAAAGCTTCGAAGCTTCATGAAGTAGTGTTTTGAAATTGTCCATCACTAGATATTGTTGAATAAAGTCGTTATTTTTTTTATTTTTTTTTGGCGCACAAAAATTATTCTCGTTACTTCATAACATTATGGTTGAACCACTGTAGTCACATGAACTGTTTTAAATACATCTTTAGTAGCTTTCTGGGTATTTGAAAGTGTAAATTATCTTGCTGTCAATGGAGGCCTCACTGAGCCATCTGATTTCATCAAAAATATCTTAATTTGTGTTCCAAAGATGAACGAAGGTCTTACGGGTGTGGAACGACATGAGGGTGAGTAATTAATGACAGAAATTTCACTTTTGGGTGAACTAACCCTTTAACAGTGCTCAAAATACTAGGGGGAAATGATGGTTTCATCACATTTTTAAAATTTCAGTGCCAACTTGGTTCTGAACCAAAAAAGCAGAGGGGTTTGGTGCTTGGCACCTAACAATGACTGATGTTTTTAGCTAGTTTGCAAGTTTAGCATGTTGTTAGATGTGTGTTGATTCATAATATAGTTATTTTATTTTTTAGGTGAATATACTATCAGACTGGTGAATGGTAATACTGACTGCTCTGGGAGAGTTGAGATCCTTTATGATGGCCAGTGGGGGGGACAGTGTGTGATGATAACTGGGACATTGAAGATGCTGAGGTGGTGTGCAAACAGTTGGGATGTGGACCAGCTGCTAGAGCACACTCCAATGCTCATTTTGGCCAGGGAAGTGGTCCGATCTGGTTGGATAATGTGGGATGTACAGGAAATGAATCATCCCTCACACAGTGCTCACAAAATCCTTTTGGAAACCATTACTGCGGTCACTACGAAGATGCAGGTGTCGTCTGCTTAAAGGGTAAAAGTATATATGTTTTCCCCAGATCCAAGATGCCATTGTATATTGACTGTTTTGCTTGTGATGAAAAGAGTACAATAGCGATTGAAAACAACATAAACCTATGGTGTTCAGTCCAAAATAATAATTATATTAAGCAGAGGGGCTATGTCTTAGGTGCTTGCCTACTAACAATTTCAAACACATACAATATACACATACTTACAACATAGTTCACTTTCAAAAGGGAACTCAACTCTGTGTTTGACACGCAATGGGAAAGCCCCCGCGTGAACCGGTGTCTGAAAACAATATCAACTCACGACAATCCTACTGGCCGGCGACAGCCTATGACGTCATTATAGCGTGACCCGGAAGTATATAAGGAGTGCCTAGAGAACCAGTCAGTATCTTTTTCGTCTTCGGGGACTGTTTTGTTCGAAACTATATCAAACTGATATTAAGGTAAGACAATTTATGTCTAACAAACATTTCAGGAAGTGTGTGCATCCATGTCCCATAGTGTTGACATCTGATCACATACAGATGCTGGTCATATAATTAGAATATCGTGAAAAAGTTCCTTTTTTTTTATTGTAAATTATTTTTAAAAATGAAACTTTCATATATTCTAGATTCCCTACATGTAAAGTAAAACATTTCAAAAGTTTTTTTTTTATTTTTTTATTTGATGATTAGAGCATACAGCTCATGAAAGTCCAAAATCCTGTATCTCAAAATATTAGAATATTTACATTTGAGTTTCATTAAATGACCATCCCTACAGTATAAATTCCAGGTATCTCTTGTTCTTTGAAACCACACTAATGGGGAAGACTGCTGACATGGCAATGGTCCAGGAGACGATCATTGACACCCTCCACAAAGAGAGTAAGTCACAGATGGTCATTACTGAATGTGGTGGCTGTTTACAGAGTGATGTATCAAAGCATATTAAATGCAAAGTTGACTAGAAGGAAGAAATTGGGTAGGCATAGGTGCACAAGCAACAGGGATGACCACAAGCTTGAGAATACTGTCAAGCCGATTCAAACACTTGGGAGAGCTTCACAATGAGTCAAATGAAGCCGGAGTCAGCGCATCAAGAGTCACCACACTCAGACATCTTCAGGAAAAGGACTACCAAGCCACTTCTGAAACAAAAACAATGTCAGAAGCATCTTACCTGGGCTAAGGAGAAAAAGAACTGGACAGTGAACAGTGGTCGAAAGTCCTCTTTTCAGATAAAAGTAAATTTTGCATTTCATGTTGAAATCATGGTCCCAGAGTCTGAAGGAAGACTGGAGAGGCACAGAATCCAAGCTGCTTGAAAAATGAACTTTTTCACGATATTCTAATTATATGACCAGCACCTGTACATAACTTATAACATTATCTTTTATGAGAACAAAAGGGCATGTACAGGCAGTTCTTGTGGGATCTATCTGTTTGTTTTTGTGAGTGTGTTTTACTTGTAAAATGCTCCACTTTCTTCTGGTCCTTTCCTCGAGAGGAGAAGGACCGGCAGCTGCACCTAATGGTTCGGGTCTTACTCTTGCTGAGGCAGAGTAGAGACTAGATCAAGGGGTTTTCAGCTGGAGCTTGTTGAAGGGGTGAAATTCCCTGCGACCTTCGGCGGCTGACGGGAGAGAGCTGTGTGATTATGATGATGTGTTGTCTATGACATCATTAGATTCAGCAACAGTTGCTCTTCTTGTTCTAAGCCAAACAAGAGAGCAGGAGATGGCTGATGAGGATGAAGATTGTGAGCCTTCTGAATCCTCAAAGCCACCCTGCCCCCGCGTATGTTCAGCTGTGTGAGATTATGAAACGCGCCTCTGGCAGACTTCGGCTGCCATTGGAGCAGGTTAAGAAAGAAACCACTCGCGGATTGTTCGTTGAACGGTTCCTTTTTTGCCATAATTCTCCAGCCACCGTAAGCTTTCCATTCCTTCTTGATCTTCATACTGAGATCAAGAAGGCATGGAAGGACCAGTATTCAGCTCGCATTCATCAACATCAGCAGGTTAAGTCGCTGATGTTGATGGAGTGAGTATGGGTACGCGTTGACGCCTCCTACTGACGAGATGAGTGTTAGTTGTGAATAGTTCTGGCCTCCTTTTATCAGAGTTGTCAGGCCAAGACCCATTGTCCCTTCAGTGTAGGTGCAAATTAGATAGCAGCTAAGGTAGCAGACTATTGCTAAGTCTCCCTGGTGCAGTTGTATCAGGTGATGTAGACCCCTTTTCACTATGTGAATAGAAACTTTGTTGCTGTGGCCCCGCTCCCCAAGAACTATCTAGTGGTACTTTGACTTTAGTTTTTCCCCTGAACCCCTTGAACTATGTTCAAGCTTGAGTGATATAGTTGTAGCTTTTTATAAAGCTCCTGTTCCCTAGGGTTCAGTACAGATTGTATCTGTTTTTGGTGAGAATTTCTGATGTGAAGTACCCACCCTGTATTTTTCAGGGATGGATTAATAGTACTCCTTTGTTGTTCAAGGTTTTTTTGCTTTAATATGTTAGTTCTGATTCCTGCCCTACACTTTGTGAGCTCAGTAACTCTAATACTGCCACAGGCTAGCCGGTGCCGATCTGTGATTTACAAACACAGTTCAGCAGGCTAAAAGCGTTCTGAAAATTCCAAAGTTGATTGACTATGCCGGATCTATCCAGACGCTACACGTGTGTTCTGGAGTAGTAGGCCTGACTTTGGCCTCCTTTAGAGTATGGTTACGTAATTTGTACTCCCCTTGCTGTAAGGGTAAAAAGTGTTTTTACTGAGTATATTGCCCGTTGGAATGTATAAGCTCAGGTTGAGTTTATAAAGCTAACCTCACTACATAGTTTGGTTTTCGTATATGGCTCCCTTAGAGCTTGAACACTGTCACAAGCTGACGCTTGTGTTGTGTAAAGAAGAAGGCTCCGTTTGGGCCTCCTTCAAAGCACAATAGCTTGTTGTATTACAAGGCTTGTTGGTAGATGTTTCAGTCAGAGTTTGCTCACTTGGAAACTAGCACTGCCACAGGTTGACGCCCATGTCATTCTGAAGTCGCAAGTCCTGTTTGGACCTCCCTCAGAGCATGATGGCATAAGTTTGTACTCCTCTTGCTTAAAGAGTAAAAAGTGTTTTTGCTGAGTACATTGTCTGTTGGAATGTGTGGATAAAATTAACCTCAGGTTGAACTAAACTAGTTAACCTCACTGGATAGTTTGGTTCTCAGATTTGGCTCCCTTAGAGTATAGACACTGCCACTAGCTGACGCCACGTGCCTTTCTGGAGTCGCAGGCCCGGTTTGGACCTCCTTCAGAGCATAATGGTGTAAGTTTGTACTCCTCTTGCTTAAAGAGTAAAAAGTGTTTTTACTGAGTACATTGCCGGTTGGAGGATGTGCTCAGGTTGAGCTAAACTAGTCAACCTCACTGGATAGTTTGGTTCTCAGATTTGGTTCCCTTAGAGCATAGACACTGCCACTAGCTGACGCCATGTGTCTTTCTGGAGTCGCAGGCCCTGTTTGGGGCCTCCTTCAGAGCATGATGGCGTAAGTTTGTACTCCTCTTGCTTAAAGAGTAAAAAGTGTTTTTACTGAGTACACTGCTTGTTGGAATGTGTGGATTAGGGTGACCATATGCGCCATTCTCCCAGGACGCGTCCTGTCCAGGATTTCTAAGTTGCATGAAATGTCCCAGTTTTGGTTTTGTTTTCATATTTGCGGAAGGTAACGATTGAAAAATAATTTGACCAATAGCATGCATTATACATAATCATCCGATAGTGGCTTGCAAGAAGGCTGGATCTACAGAGAACGGTCAAAGAATTGCAAATACGACAACATTTTAATGCATTGCATGAAGAATGTCAATAAGAACAGTGGCTTGCACAGACCTCCGTGTAGAAATCGCGTTCCTAAATCGCGTTCCGGGGGCACATCGATATATGACCACTTTCACAATTAAAGAGGCAAGGGCTCAAGCCATTTTAGGCAATTTAGAAATCCTGGACAGGACTTGCCTGGGAAAATGGCGCATATGGTCACCCTAGTGTGGATGAGATTAGCTCTGGTTGAGCTAGACTAGTTAACCTCTCTGGTTGGTTTGGTCTTCAGATTTGGCTCCCTTAGAGCTTAGACACTGCCACTGGCTGACGCCACGTGTCTTTCTGGAGTCGCAGGCCCTGTTTGGGCCTCCTTTAGAGCATGATGGCGTGAGTTTGTACTCCTCTTGCTTAAAGAGTAAAAAGTGTTTTTACTGAGTACATTGCCTGTTGGAATGTGTGTTCAGGTTGAGCTAAACTAGTCAATCTCACTGGAAAGTTTGGTTCTCAGATATGGCTCCCTTAGAGCATAGACACTGCCACTAGCTGATGCCCGTGTCATTTTGAAGTCGCAGGTCCTGTTTGGACCTCCTCTAGAGCATGATGGCGTAAGTTGTACTCTTGCTTAAAGAGTAAAAAGTGTTTTTACTGAGTACACTGCTTGTTGGAATGTGTACTTGCGGGTCGCTCTATGATGACGTCATAGGCTGTCGCTGGCCAATAGGATTGTCGTGAGTTGATATTGTTCTCAGGGAACCATGGTTACAAACGTAACCTGAGACATTTTTAATCACATTGTACTTACATTTTTATATCTTACCAGACATTAGATTGGTCAATGGGTCTGATTCATGCTGTGGAAGAGTGGAGATCCTTCATAATGGCCAGTGGGGAACCGTGTGTGATGATGACTGGGACGTGAATGATGCTGATGTGGTGTGCAGACAGTTAGAGTGTGGTTCAGCCATCAGTGCACCTCATAGTGCCGCCTTTGGTCAAGGCAGTGGATCGATCTGGCTGGATGGTGTTGGATGCTCGGGAGGTGAAGGAAACCTCACACAATGTTCACACAGAGGACTAGGAGTTCACAACTGTTATCATGGTAAAGATGCTGCTGTTGTTTGTGCAGGTAAATCTTTTGCATCTTGACATTATTTTGGGAGAAATGAGCAATAGAAATTACAATAAGCTTCATGTATTTAATGATTTTCATCTTAACATGTAATTTTAAATGGATGCCTATTTTTTTTAGCAGGTGACCTGCAGCAGCCCACTCTTTCTGTGATCTCCACAGATACAGTTTCTCCTGGAGAAAACATTCAGTTCAGATGCACAACACCTGAACCAAGATGCAATGCTGATGCTGAATTCCACCTCTTCAAAAACGGATCATCTATATCCTCCCAGAAACATGTTTCTGGTGTGACTTTCAACCTTGTCAATGTAAGCGTCTCACACCAGGGCAGCTACAGCTGTAATTACTCCTACCAAAACGGCACTGTAATATCACCTTGGAGTAACACTGTTGACATCACTGTAGGTGAGAGTTTAATCTTGTCTCATTGCCTACATAATAACGCATTAGTTGCATGAAAGTGAATTCATTCTGTATTGATGTCTTATTTTTGTGTTTTGAGCTGCTAATTTATAAAATGACTGTGAAATAAAATTAAATCCCAAGAAAGTGCAACTTATTAGCATTCTGCGCACGCACATGAAAAATACAATTTACGTACCTAGCAGTAGTGATGGACAAGTTTGAAACATGCTTCGTGAAGGTTTGAAGCTTTATTAATCTTTTGTTTAGAATCAGTGATTCGGAGCATGTATCAAACTGCCAAAGTCACGTGATTTCTGTAAACGAGGCTGCATTACGTCATAACTGTTTCAAAACGTTTCGAAACATTTCAAAATTTCAATGGTTCACCGGTAGAGGGCGATGATAAAGTGAACCCATGAATCATGCAGATTCACTGAGAACTATTGAACAAGTGTCTATGGGTTTTAACCAATGGTTTTACCTGATCTCTGATCAGTTTTATACTTTTGTAGATGTTTTAATTAGACATTAGTATAATTAAAATTAATAATGGTAGTTAGTAATCTTTTATTGGCCTGTTTAGCTTGAGTCCATGGAACAAACAAAACACGCCCTAAAAATCGATAAAAGAACACATATACAGACACTCTATATTTAATCTTATTAGACGATTAGTTAATTGCATTTGATAGATTTTACTATCAATAAAACATTTGCAATAGATTTGTAAAAGGTGTTTTTATGCATGTTTGGCCTGAGTTTTGTTGCATTTACACTGTTCTGACCACTAGGGGTCACCATGGAGATTGTTTCAAAGCCTCAGCACATTTGCTTGGTGCTCACCCTATGGTCTGTGTGGGTCCTAATGCCCCAGTATAGTGATGGGGACACTGTACTGTAACAAGCACCATCCTTCGAATGAGACGTTAAACTGAGGTCTTGGCTCTCTGTGGTCATTAAAAATCCCATGGCACTTCTCGTAAAGAGTGGCCTCCTAATAATCCCCATTCATTGAATTGGCTTTATCACTCTCTCTCCTCCCCGTCTACAGCTGGTGTGTGGTGAGCGCACTGGCGCCGTTGTACTGTGGCTGCCGTTGCATCATCCAAGTGGATGCTGCACACTGGTGGTGGATGAGGAGAGACCCCTGATATGATTGTAAAGCGCTTTGGGTGTGCAGTAGTACATACGAAAGCGCTATATAAATGCCTCATTCATTCATTCGAAGATGGCGGATGCGTCAACATGTCTGACATAAAATACATCAGTATTGCTCCTTGTGATTTTCTTAAAAGCTTTTACTTTTCTTAAAAAGGGCGGTTGCTAAGAAGTGACTAAATGGGACTAGAGGTTGTTGGGGATGTTAAACGTCATCAGCTGAACAGAAAAAGTCATGTACTCACTAGACACTTTCACAGCCTCGTTGTGTTTATATTCCCGCTCTTGCAAACTATTATAACTCGAAACATAATTCATAATATAGTTATTTTATTTTTTTTAGGTGAATATAGTATCAGACTGGTGAATGGTAGTAATAACTGCTCTGGGAGAGTTGAGATCCTTTATGATGACCAGTGGGGAACAGTGTGTGATGATAACTGGGACATGAATGATGCTGATGTGGTGTGCAGACAGTTGGGATGTGGACGAGCTGCTAGTGCAAACTCCAATGCTCATTTTGGCCAGGGAAGTGATCCTATCTGGTTGGATGAAGTGAGATGTTCAGGAAGTGAATCATCCCTCACACAGTGCTCACACAAACCTTTGGGAAACCATAACTGTGGTCACAAAGAAGATGCAGGTGTCGTCTGCTTAAAGGGTAAAAATATATATGTTTTCCCCAGATCCAAGATGCCATTGTATATTTACTGTTTTGCTTGTGATGAAAAGAGTACAATAGTGATTGAAAACAACATAAACCTATGGTGTTTAGTCCCAAATAATTATTATATTTTAAAAAAGCAGAGGGGTTTGGTGCTTGTCTCCTAACAATGACTGATGGTTTTAGCTAGTTTGCAAGTTTAGCATGTTGTTAGATGTGAGCTGATTCATAATATAGTTATTTAATTTTTTTAGGTGAATATACTATCAGACTGGTGAATGGTAGTAATAACTGCTCTGGGAGAGTGGAGATCCTTTATAATGACCAGTGGGGGACAGTGTGTGATGATGGCTGGGACATGAATGATGCTGAGGTGGTGTGCAGACAGTTGGGATGTGGACGAGCTGTTAGTGCACACTCCAGCGCTCATTTTGGTCAGGGAAGTGGTCGGATCTGGTTGGATGATGTGGGATGTTCAGGAAATGAATCATCCCTCGCACAGTGCTCACACAAACCTTTTGGATACGAAGACTGCGATCACGAAGAAGATGCAGGTGTCGTCTGCTTAAAGGGTAAAAGTATATATGTTTTCCCAGGTCCAAGATGCCATATTTACTGTTTTGCTTGTGATGAAAAGAGTACAATAGTGATTGAAAACAACAAAAACCTATGGTGTTTAGTCCCAAATAATAATTATATTTTAAAAAGCAGAGGGGCTATGCACATTTGGTGCTTGGCTCCTGACAATGTCAAACACATAAAATATACAAATACTTACAACATAGTTTTTAATCACACTGTACTTACATTATTTCACTATTCATTTTTATTTGAAGCGCTTACACAGATACACACAGGAGCGTTTAAAAGCAGGTGTCTGTCAGTGGATATATTAGGGATCCGCTGATAGACGCCTGCTTTTAAACTCCTATCTAGTGCTTCATTGCTAAGTGTTTAACTAAACCTTGATAGGAGAGATTAGTGAGAAACTGAAGTCGCGTTTCCACCGAAATTACCCGGAACAATTTGCCCCAGGAACTTTTCCCCCCAGACCTGTTGCTGTCGGCTGCTGCATTTGAAATTGAATACTTATCTACTATATAGTACACAAAAAACAGTACACGAACAGAGTAGTATATCCAAATTCAAAGTATTCGAAAAACAGTAGGTGAATACTATGAATTCCAGCTAGATTCTGAAGTGCGCATACGATGAACACTTCACTATCCCATGAGGACACGGGAGAGGATTTATGAATGGAGTTGAAGGGATGTAAACTGGTGCTGGTAAATCATGTGACAGTAACAACATGGTGGATGTAGTACGTCCGGATTTCATTCATACTACACGCATTCGTACTATATAGAACATATATTTTCAACGGCTGTAAGTAAATTTAAATTCAAATGTAGTACCTACTCAGTACGCAATTTCAACGCAGCTTGCATTTCCATCGCATCTAAAGTACTGTGATCCCAGGTTAAAAAAAGTACACTTCTATAATGTACTTAAAGTTTTCTCGCACTAATTTTGTACTTAATATACTAAAAATTCTTCTTTAGTACTACTTAAGATAATCTTATGATCATCTAAGTGTACTCAACTGTGCTATTTTGAGACACCATGAAATATAAACTATCTCTGTATTTAAAAAATATATTTAGCTACCACTTGTAGCACACTATGGGTTCAAATGTACTATAAGTGGTATCTAAATACATTTTTAAATACAGAGATAGAATATTAAAAGCACATTTTAGTTCATATTTCATGCTGTCTCAAAATAGTACAGTTGAGTACACTTAGATGTTCTTAAGATTATCTTGAGAAGTACTAAAGAAGAATTTTTAGCATATTAAGTACAAAATTAGTGCATGAAAATAGAGCACTTTAAGTATATTATAGAAATGTACTTCTTTTTTTTTTCACCTGGGGAAGATTAGTCTGGTAATGAACGCAGGACTGTGCCCGAATTTCCAGTTGGATTTCGTCCTCTGCATATACGCTTAATAAAGCCTGAACCTTGTCGTCGGTCCATCAGTCGTATTTTTAAAATCCATTGTTGATTCAAATAGCAAACAGCTGCACACAACGCAACATACTTTTAAAAAATGTGGTTGAAATAAAATGTTGCATGGAGTCAACCAGTTCAGCGCCCAAGTCCCACCCCGAAAGTTCTGAACTTTGAAAATGTACTACCTCATGATCAGGGGCTTTCTGAGGGGGGGAATTTTTACCCGGAACTTAATTTGGACCCTCGTCCCTGCGGCAGAAACACACATAGTACCACCCCAAAGTCCCTAGTTCCTGGGGAAAGTTCCTGTGGTGGAAATGGGGCTTTATATTAAGTTTGTCATATCATTTAGGTGATGAAACAGTGGTTCACTGACTCTGCGTTTATAGGCTATTGGTTACGAAAAGTGGCAGGGAAGGTTTTAGTTTCACTCTCTTTACAATAATTCAATTATTACTTTACAGTTTTTGAAACAATTTCTTTAGTATAGATGCATCAACAATTACTGTAGTGCCTTGACAACTAACTATTTATCTTTCAAATAATAGAGGCCATTTAAGCAAATGAAACAAACATTTTGATTCTGCATCCTGTATTGGAGAAGGCAGTAATGGGTTTTATTTGAGGTGAATAACTTTTAGGACAAAGTAATAGATGATTTGTTCAGCTTTTTATCATTTGTGGCATTATCATGTGTTTTCATTTTCGTTTACATTATTTGTATTTCCTCTCATTAGGTGCATGTCCTGACATAGAGACTGGAGAGTGGTGTGTGAAGGACAGGACTTAGGGGCCCCTGGGCTTGAGTTTATGTTTGGGTCCTTCCTACACAACAAATGACATCAACTAACATCATTACGGAGCACAAAATACACAAAAATTAAAATATGCTTTGAGGTTCCTAGAACAGTTAATATGCCTAGCTTAGCTAATGTTTAGTAGTAATATTAAATAGTCATTATAATACAATAAAATACATGATGTGTTTTCTCAGTTGAGAGATCAAAACCCTGAAATAACACTGAGCAATAAAGCCAGAGAACAGTATTTTAAAGTGTATTGTCATATCTGTGTCCTCTTCTGTCAGATTTCTTCAATTTAACCAATAAATTCGATCAGAATACAATGACACTGTGTATAAATTGAAGTCAGTATCAATATCCATCTTTGGATTTGCACATACTGTTTTATGCAGCTCAGACATGGCATGAATGGGTTTAAACAGCAAATTATAATTGCATAAATATGTTCAGAGATTAAGAGAGAGGGGAAATTGCTACTGGTTGAAAGTGATAATCCATAAAATCATATTACCAGTGACTGTATTTATGATTTATCAGCCATTTTGCCCAAAATCATCTTAATATGTCTTCAGTTGCTCATTGTTGCAGTTGGTCTGATGCTCCCAGTCATGATGGCATGACTTACCGTGACTCCTTTGTACTTGGCCCCTTAATGGCTGCTTGCCAGACATTGTACTTTAACAAACTCCTCCTAGAGCTTTATCAGATCAACATCATATTTGGTCAGTCTAATCTAAAGGCCTTTGCGGCATTAAATTGGATGTTTCGCCATGAATCAGCAAGTTGTTGTCGGATATACAATGTCTAATCTGCCTGGCCTGAAGACATCTACATGCCAGTATTCAGTTAGTCATAGCACCACCTGCTGGCAACAGGAAATGACATGCTTTGCACTGTAATTTACTCCATGAAACATTTAAATATGCCATTAAGTACCAAATACTTAAAATACTACAAAAATAAAACAACAAACAGTGACTATATGCCTAAATTCACTTGAAAGTGTCCTTATACTATATTTAAACTCCGTGAATCCGTCTGTCTGCGATCTGTAAAGGTCTCTAGGCATAATAACTTAAAGTGGGTAAAATAAAATTCCAAAATAAAATAAACACATAACTATTATTAAGAAAATATAGAATTA